>NC_069720.1:10455534-10608034 GCF_027358585.1 Pangasianodon hypophthalmus
CAGTTCATACTTATATTTTCAATGTTTTTATTAGTACATGTTGTAAATGTTTTCGCTAATCTCCCAATGTTATGTAAGGAACATGATTTTCAATTAATTCCATGTGTATTTTCCCAGTTTCCAGTAAGGATCAGGTGACAGGAGAGATCAGAGTGAGGGTGATATGTTTCAGATCTATGAAGAACTATTTACATTATTTTTATTTACATTTTACATTACAGTCTGTACAAATAAAACCAAATTTGCTTTGGCCAATGGGCCATTCTGGTCATTTATAAGGAGGCAAGCAACTGTGTATACCAGGTTGATGCTCCCTGTGATGGAAACAGTGACGACTGTGTCAAACAGCTTGTGTTGCTTCACCCTGCGGATGAGATGCTCAACATGGAGTTAAACCTTTGGGAAGCCTCATAAAACTGGATACAGGAAAGCCAGGACGAACCACCCTCACGTCAGATGTATTTAAACTGTCTGGACCTCGTCACTAAATAGGTTTTGTATTACAATACAGTTTAATATTTGATATTATAACAATAAAAATGTATTAATATTATTCTATATTAATCGTTAAAAGATGACCGCAGGTAATGCACTTTCGCTATGGCTGAACACAGACCGGAAGCTCGGAAGCTCCCTGAGATTTGACCAGAAATACGTAGGCTGCGTGCCGTGCACACTGTCATTACAGTGCATACTGTCATTACTGAGTCCATTACTGTCAATTATACAGACATGACAGTAAGTGGGATGGGAGCGCCTCAGTTTACTGCAATTACGCTTTTCTACCACTAAGGCTTTCTGTATCCCCATGGTTAGGAGGAGTTCTAAATATACACATATCCTCATGCACCAGAAGGACTTGATAAATCAAATTCTCAACATAGAAATGTGCATTCACACAGTTTACGCACATAACTATGCATACACATGCTTGATAAAAGAGACCCCAGAACTGCCAGGAAGAAGTAAACAGGAAGCTAAAACCATGGCAGGTAAACAGAATGCCGAACATGACTGAAGATTTTTGCCTTAGTTCGAAGTCTAAAAGTATTATGCATTCAGAGATTTCACTTCAGTTTTCCTTTCCTTCAGGAATTCAGGCTTAAACTTTCTCTGACCCCCGCAAGCTTTAGAAAAGATGGCCACTTTCTCCTCAATCAAGCTTGTGTCATGCTGTGTTGAAAACAGATAGAATCAGAGGCAGTGAACCAGTTTTATTTAGCCCAGCACTGCACAAACTCATTACAAGAGGTTACTGGCATTTACAACAGCAAGCACAGGTGCGTCTATTTTATACACCGCCGTGCTCTAAGTTTCAGCGAGCCCTCGGTTAGGAAACTATGGTCGCATTGTCTGTATCAAGCCACAGAGCCAAGCGCTGAGTCGACATCCATGGCACGAATCCTCGTTGCGAAGATGAGACGTGAAAGGCTCTGCTTTGCCCAGAAGAATGTCTTGATTCTTTTAGAAGGAGCTACGCCCAATAAAATCAAGACAGTCCTGGCAGCTCTCAGGCCTTATGTAACCCAGCATGCTTTTATTTTGCCAGCTCCGGCTGCTCTTGAGTCAGTTTGGGGTTCTTAAAGTACAGAAAGACTAAGATTAACATGGACAGTATAGAGAGAGAATTTATGTCACCAGTTATCAAAAACCTATAAAATGTACTCAGCTGATCCTTATTATTTAAGAATACATAATTTAAAACAGACAAATCCATTGTTTAGCTATGTGAGAAATCCTCATATGAAACTGTAATATATCTGAATATGCTATTGCTTTATTTTTCAAGTTGTAGACACTCTTTAAAAGATGTTTTCGATTGTTGTCTACTTTGAACACCACCTAATATTGACTCCATTATTACATGCCTTATATTCCCTAATGCGTTCAGTCCATATGAACGTACTGTTTGGGACTTTTCTTACAAAGGAATGATAGCATTTGCCTTGTCATTGGGAGATCAAGACTTGGCTGGCTTCACACATCTATGGTGGGTGGGAATTGGCATGTGACCAAACTGGGACAAAACTGACGAAATCTTTTTTTTTTTTTTTTTTTTTTTTTATTATTTGTTATTTATGATTGTCATGCTTTTGAAAATAATTTATCTGTCTGAAAGCCAGAAAAGGAAGAGAAAACAAGAAGAAAATACTGTATTAGTGGTAGAGATAATCTAATAATGAAATAATTAAAGATGACAGCTGTAGGCTAAAACATAAAGTAATCTAACACTATCCCAACATAACTGACAAGTAAGAAGCTAGCTAGGAGTTGACACTTGGATTGGAGCATGTAATGTTAATTATTTAGCTAGCTTTCTTTGTAGAATCAATTTGCTCGCATGCTTAAATTGATGTGCTAGGGCTAAATGGTACCACAATCATAAAATCACCATAAATCATGAACTAACACCTTTCCTGTTGGTATAAGGCATGTTCAGGTTAACATTGTGAGTGTTAACTGTTACAGGACACAAAAACACAGACTTCATGGACTCTACAAATCGCCAACGTGGACAGTTTTAATTATCTTATATCATTCAGGGCGGCGAACTGGCTATATAGACCATTTTAAGGTTCATTTCCAAGCTTAACACACGCATTTTTCTTTTTAAATAATGTTGTTTTTGTGTTCACTGACCTGTTTTATCCATAGCATGGGCAGCTTTCTGTCATAGGACCCAAACACGGGTAACAGCTCTTACCCACCGACTCCACAAGACCTCTGAAGGTGTGCTGTGGTATCTAGCACCAAGATATCAGATCCTTAAAGTCCTGTAAGTTGCGAGGTAGGGCCTCCATGGTCATGGTGCCAATGACCCTGTCACCAATGACTCTGTCACCTTCCTTGGACCACTTTTGGCAAGTACTAACCACTGTATACCAGGAACACCCCACAAGGCCTGCTGTTTTGGAGATGCTCTGCCCCAGTCATCTAGCCATCACAATTTGGCCCTTGTCAAAGTCGCTCAGATCCCTTACACTTCCCCATGTTTCCTGCTTCCAATACATCAACTTCAAGAACTGACCATTCACTTGCTGCCTAATATGTCCCACCCCTTGACAGGTGCCACTGTAACGATCAATCAAATAAATTCTCATCTTGGTACCATACCTTCATTGTTAAAATCAGTCATTTTCCATATCCCATCAGCCATCCTACAACATCCTTCTTTTACACTGTACAATTACAGCGGTCTTTCAAGCTTATTATCGCTCACAATGATCCCAATAAAATAACACGTGTTGTCCATGTCAGATTATACAATGAAGATCCTTTAACATTAGACACGCAATTAAATAAAATATATAGTGTTCTGCTTACGTCACCAATCAACGTGATCGAGACTCATGCACAAAATGGGGTCACATAAACTGAAACATTCTTCAAGAGGCAATGAGGATTTTTTTCTGTCCATTAGTACGTTTCATTTATGTCTCACCATTGAGACGACCATATTTGTAGCTGTCCCAAGAGTTTCTCATAGTTCTGTGGCATCCTTCTATTGGTGGCTTTTAGATGAGTCTCATAGCAATGTTCACACTGAACTTTTATCATCGACTGTCTTTGGTTGCAATGGCACTAAATCAACTGCCAGTGAGCATGTCCCATTTTGGATTCTAAGTATCTCAGTTCACAACAAGAGAACTCTTTTATGATATGTGATTTTGTTGGCAATAGTAAAATCAGGACGAAAATTAGACAGTGTAAACTCGGCTTAACATGTTCCATGAAGGCTTTTGTAATTAGCATTGAGATACTCTGCATTGGTGTGATCAGTTGTCCTTGGCTATTCCTTTGGCTCTTGGAATAAATACACTGTGTACACTTGCATCCAGGCCATTACAGATGATGATTTCATTTGGAGGTCTCACAACACCTCACCACAAATAGCATCTATTAAAGCTCTTCTTTCAGACATGACAGGAGTTATCATATAAGTTCTAAATGTAGCACTTTATGTGACTTTCCATACGACCATCCATTTTCTGTACCACGTATCCTACATAGGGTCGCAGGGAGCCTGGAGCCTATCCCGTGGGGACTCAGGGCATAAGGCAGGGAACACCCTGGATGGGGTGCCAACCCATCGCACGGCACAATCGCACACACACTCATTACAGACAAGTTAGAAATGCCAATCAGCCTACAACACATGTCTTTGGACTGGGGAGAAAAGTGGAGTACCCCAAAGCACAGGGAGAACATGCAAACTCTGCACACACAGGGTGGAGGCGGGAATCGAACCACCGACCCTGGAGGTGCGAGGCCACTGCGCCCTCCACATGACTTTCCAATGGAGATTAATAGCTTACTTCCAATAAAGAACTTAATTATTTATTAAACAGTTGTTTCACAAATTTTATGAAGCAAAAACATGATCAGTAATATGTTAATAACGGGAGAGGTGTAGGCACTCCTATCACCATGACAAGTGTTATGAAACTAATCTCAACCATATAGTGTGCCTGGGCAACTTCAGAGGAATCCTGCCACATATACTTCAAACACACATACATGCAACTTCACAGCTAGCTTCCTGAAACAATTAATTGTCACTTGAAGAAATGGAGCTGTTCTGCAGAATTCTGCATTCTTAAACCTAGACAAGGTACCATCACTGCAGAAGTGTCACTGATTACTTCAAGATCAGGCAGAGTTGGCCTGAATATGTCTTTCAGTGTAGAAACTTTTGGGGTATTCTCCTTTTTTCTCTTTTTTTTCTATGAATAAGCTCAAGAGTACATATGTGATTGGTATAGATTAGGAATCTAGGCAAATATGAATACATTATTCAGAATGAACAGATAATGGGTTCAGGTCCGTGGCCCTGTCCAGATTTAGTGCAAGAAAGTTTACTCTGCTCTGCTCCTTTAGCTCTCTCTTTGCTGTTTGGTGCTGTTTTGGACCTTCGGTGCTGGGATGTGCCTTTACTTGTGCTAATGCAATTTCAGTTAAATATTTCCATTTTAAAATATCCCCCTATCACTTCCCAGCAGACCGGCCGCTCCATACGGCCCACGCAGGCTGCACATTGTGCAGCAATTCTCTGCTAATGTCTCAAACATATATTGAATACGTTTTAAATACAGTATATTAAATTGCATGTTCATTGCAAGTTTTTCGTTATTCTTTATGATTATTAAATGATATCATTATTAAATGAAAATCTTACTGGAATTTAATGTTCTATACTGTGTTAATGAAAAATTACTTCTTTATCCAGAAGCCATGTTTTTTTTTTTTAGTGTTTCCAGGCACATTCAGTTTTACTCACATTTTACTGAAAAAAATTCTGGTTTTTAGCCACACCCACTTCCGATTCAAATCTGAATAGAGGTATATAGATATAGACATTTAGAGCACTAAATGGATACAAATACAGATACAGATAGTGTCGGCGTGTTACAACCCTAATACAGATGGACCAATTAAACAATTTTCATTTGTACTTGCCCTGGAAGAAATGGAAAGATAGGAGTCAATATGAGCAAGACACCAAGCAATTAAAGGAAAAATCCACCCTGAACAACTTGCATATATATATTTATAATCAATATGTGATCTTCCATTGTACAAGATTTATTTTATGATTAAATTCTCAGTTGACTTTTTTGGTTTAAACTTCTTTCATCACAATGTTGGCCTATTTTTACACTTTCCTACACTGCACACAATGCCATTCCACTGCCTGCTGACAGTAACACCACTGGAAATTCATCTCAGCCTAAAGTGAGCAATGCAGCAAAGTGAGCTTTAGTATTTTAGTCCTTTTAGCTCTCTCCCCTACTTATCTGTACACTTTGCTCGAACCCAAAGGGTTTCAAAACGTTCATGCTAATCCCCCAACCTTGATCAACCGTAGTCATATAGCTGCACTGCCTTTTGGAACGTGAAGTCCAACTTCTGTTTTCTCTACTACTTCTATGTTGGATTTCTCAGTAATATGACATTGAATACTGATGGAAAATGGTGAGTGAGAAAAGAAGCTCTTTTGTTTTAGGAACAATGAAACCTGAGCGTTATCACTTATATTTGTGATGACTGAAACTTTTTCTCCTAATAAAGGCCACTGTGTTAGCAATGTCACCCTGTGATGTTTGCGAGAGTACTCCTAACTTCTCATGGGAAAAATTAAAATACAGCATCAGCTAACAAATTACTTGCTAAGCACATTACAAATATTTCAATATCAACACAGTTAATGTGTCTCAGAGGGAAACTTTCTTACAGGAATTCTCCTCCAGATGCTACCTTTTGAATGATTGTCCAAGGTCAACCTAAGCCTGACTGTGCTTAGCATGGTCACAGCGATATCAGCGTGGCCAAAACAACTGAAACCAACTGCCCCATAATGCTCAGCACTTCCTTTATTTGCATCAGATTGCTTTTGCATTTCAGCCAAACTGCACTCAAGTTTGTTTGGTATCGTGCCAAGAACACAACCTGATTTGGTATGCACCCTAGTGTGAATGACGTGTTTAAACCCACCCACTTGAACTAAAGATTTACATGCAGCAGGATTCAAAATAACCAAATGATGTTGTTGTGAAAGTGTTCTTATTCTACAAGTTTAATGAATCTGGGAAAACTCTCCATAAGGAGCTGTGGGTGACACTTCTAGCCTGAAAGTGTTGAGGTAATTGGGAATCATTTCAGTGCATAAATCAATATGGAGGCTGTTCCATAAGCCAAAATAATAGCATCAATAAATTTTATTTGTGTAGCACCTCCCCCCGTTTATTTTAGAAAGAAAAACAAAGAGAAACAATACACAGACCACGCTGTCACTACGAATCACCCCTAACTCACTGTATCAACAGCAGCAGTGTTCAAGGATAATGCATCTGAGGAATTCTGGGATGTGCTGTATAGTCCTGAGGGTGAAGTGGGGGTCACGTGAAGTAAGCTCCTGTCAACAGCTGCTCTTTGTCTGTTTGTCATTGTAGTAAATAATGATCACAGCTTTGGCGCTCTAGAAACAAAGTTGTGTGAACTCTTTATTCAGCATTATTTAGAGGACAAATCAATAAATTTACAAGAAATTACATCTCCAAGCTGCTCTTGTCACAGCTAAGCTGAAGCAGTGAACAAAACCCGCATGAAGGATGGTAATGAAACCTGGTTGTCTTCAATGACAGAAAATAATGCTTGACAATCACTGAGTGCCAGACAGCACCTCATTTCAAATTATTTTAAGGGTTTCAAGAATAATATCAGCCCAAATAAAGATAAAATCTAGGCGGCGTTTCACTCGGTGTCATCACCTGACATGACTGTCACTGATAGGCTGCATGAATATACAGTCTATAATATACTTCTAGAAAGAAGTCAGAAAATCTTCATATCATTCTCTGTAATTTTCTTACAACCACTGGGAGTTCTCTTGTGCTCTGTTCCACAAACATCCAAAATAATCATCCTTAAGACTGTTAACAGCAAATAATCCGATGTGGATGCCAAATATGAAATTTTATAATGATGTCCTTTTATCTGAGAAAGACAGGACAATCCTCTTTGCTCATTTCTACCAGCTGCCCCTGACTAATATTTCCTAAACTACTAGCCTTAATTCTTCTGTCTTTTGTTGAGGGGTCAGTCATACAGATCAGTATGTCGTATAGATCACGATGTTATGAAGAAGCACGTGCTGTGTCACTTGAAATCTGCTACAAACTGGGTGGCCTACTTTTTAAAGGACTGTAAATCTGAGAAAGTTTGTTTATCCTTTGTAAACAACTGAAGACTGAGTGAGATTCTCTTAACAAATCTGTTTTAATCTAACAGAATCCATCACTAAATATTTGAACCCTTGCTCTGCAGCTGCAGTGGTATATGGCATTTTATACTTGGGTAATATAAAATAATCACTTCTGATTGGCTGACAGGTGTCCCATATTTTCAGAACATCCACTTACTAGAACTTTATTAGGAACACCTGTACACCTGCACATTCATGCAGTTATCCAATCATGCGGCAGGAGCACAATGCATACAATCATGCAGATTCAGGTCAAGAGCTTCAGTTAATGTTCACAACAAACATCAAAGTGTTGGTGCCAGATGGGCTGGTTTGAATATTTCAGAAACTGATGATTTCCTGGGATTTTTACACAATTCCAAAAAAAAAAAAAAGATTGTAAAATGTAGCTAGGCATATCTCAAGTTAAAATGTGTGTCACACTGTTGGATGTCTTCTTCACGGAGTAAAATACTGAACATATGAGACATGAGTTTTAAAGGAAGCAAACATCAGTCTTTAGTGAAATACAGAGAATTCTGATTGCAAATTTTATCTAACAACATTAAAATGCAACAAAAATACAAGGACCAAGCATTCACTTTCTGTGGCTGTATCTAAAGTGACATTTGACATTGTGCAGGTATTACACTAAGTATGGTGCACAGCTCCATTATTTTATGCCTTATGTAATGTTTAAATGAATTAAATAATGAGTCATCTGAGATTTGGCCTAACTTCGAGATTTTACTTGCATCATGGGTAATGTGAAACCAAGCTAAATGGCGAGAAGAAAATTTTACTGTGGGTATATGAATAAAAATGAGACTGAAACATAAATTAACTTTGTTTTAAACCGTTACCTTTTAAATGTACCAGAAAGAGGACTTTAGCAGTCAGTACACTACTATTGAAGAAGTGACATCTGCCAGAGACATTAATCAGGATGACTCTGTTTGATTAAGTTTGACCAATCGATAGTCTGCACTATTTTTATCTCCACTCATATGTCCCGGCTCAGCTTGCATGGTACCTGGGCAAGACAGGTAAGCGAATTCAGCATAGGTACTTAGGTATTACACAACTTGCATAGCAATGGAAATAGTGACAATGTGCAATCATAGATAATTTGAGGTCTCAAGTCACACTGTCCAGTGGCAAAGCACTTTCACACCAAACACCAGTGAGTTTGAAATGCCACTACCAATGCTACAGCATCTGTATAAATAACAAGGACAAATTGCTGGGAGCCAATCAACCTTGAGAAATTTCTGGCCATAACATTATGTTTAATGTAATATTTATTAGAACTTGCATTGGCATACATACTGTAGTTTCATTTAGGACAGGTTTCTGTAGCTGCTACTTTGACGCTGTTTGTCATAAGTCAGCAAGGTTTTGAAGAGTTAGCAGCTGCTGTGTTGATTAGTTGACATCAAATGATCTGCAAAACTAAAGTATATATCTTGAAGAGCTTGAAGAGCTTTTCAGTGAATTTGAAAAACAAAAACACAGAAATCATGCCAAAAGTCGAAAAAAGTCTTGGCCTTTATGTGCAAGCATTCACAGAATTTTCTGTCATGTGAATCAATCAGGTTTGGTGTAAACAGGCATTAACACTTAACACATCCTTGAGTTTTTTTTTTCTAACATGTGCCTGTCTTCACCTCTAATCTAACCCGCACTCAAATTTTAATAGTGCTGATGTCTTCACACTGTCACCACCAAAATTGCCATGAAAAACTGAGATGAAAGTAAGGGGATAAATGCTTCAGCATGTGTTATGTGTAAATGCTTGAGCGAGCTGTTAAAAACAAGCTCTGCAGAAAATGGAGAGCAAAGTGAAAATGGGTTGTTTATTAGAGAGATGCTTTTATCCAATGGTAACTGGGCTAGGCAGAATTCAATCCAAGCAATGTCACTAAGCGGTTGATGCTTGAGGAACTTTTTTTCATAGAGTGTTGGCATTCATGGGATTTGAACTCTGAACCTTCAGAGCAACCACTGACCTAGATGGGATGGAAAGGTCTCTGTTAATAACAGTAACCACCAAGGGACTGCGAAATATCAGAAGGATGTCCAAAAAGCATAATTCTATGAATTTTCCTTTTATAGAAGTGCAGATGTAACGTGACTATATTGAAAAGAGATTAGGTGATGTTTTTCCAGTCTTTAACTGTCTAGATTTGGTGAGCCTGTGCCCAATGTAGCCTCATATTCCTGTTCTTCTGCTGTTGTAGCCTATCCACCTCAAGATTTAACATGTTGTGCTTTCTGTGATACTTTTCTGCAGACCATGTTTGCAAAGAGTGCTTATTGAGTTACTTCAGACTTAACTACTTTAGCCCTGTCAGCTTGAACCAGTCTGGCCATTCTCCTCTGACCTCTCTCACCACCAAGGTGTTGGTGATCCTGTGAAGACTGGGCGTGAGGCGGGAATACGCCCCGAATGGGATGGCAGTCCATCACAGGGCACCATATACACATGCATTTACACATAGGGCAATTTAGCAGAGCCAATCCATCTACCAGCATGTGTTTGGGAGGTGGAAGGAAACCAGAGAACCCAGTGGAAACCTATGCAGACATGTTATCCCAAAGATGAAATGCCACACAGACAGTATTCCAAGCTCAGGATTAAACCAGCGACCCTGAAGCTGCAAGGCAGCAACACTACCACCACCACCACCTTGTTTAAAAAACACATTAAATTCCATCATATACCTGTAAATATGAGTGAAGGTCAATGAAGAACACTTACGTCTGGGGAGAACTGGGAGGTTAGAACTTTGGCCCTTATCAGTGTAAACTGAAAAAATCCTGAGATTAAAGCTGAACAAGACAATATGCAAAACCAAGGTTGCATATGAATATTAGTATTCAGCTAATATGAGCTTATAACTCATAGCAGCAGGTTTCTGACCTAGATATGGAACAGCACTGCAGTACTCACACAGTGTTTGCCTGAAAACTCACAGCAAGTTTGGCCTGACAAGAAGAATGAAGAGTTTCACGCAATGAATTCCAGAACCATTAAGAGCAGGGATGCAGGAGTAAGAGGAGTTAGAGCACAGAGGAGAGCAAGTGATGGATTGAGAAAGCAACAGAGAAAGAAAAAGAGGGGATCTCATCTAGTTGATTAGCTGTGACGAGGGTGCAGATCAGCTGCACGTCTGTTTACAGCTGACCACAGTGAATAGCCGCACTGTACCTCTGTATGAAAGACCCATTCAGAACCCAGCTCTACTAGCAAGAGAGAGAGAGAGAGAGAGCATGTTGCTGGTTGAAGGCTTGTGGCAAGGGCAGATAAGTGATCTTTTCACTTTTGTCTAAGGTGCTTTCACATATGCAGCACTCGGTCCTTTTTGAATTGAACCCTGGTGTGTTTCTCCCTCAGCGCAATTCAATTAGGAAGGTGAGAACACAGCAATCACACTCGGGTGAGGACAACTAGTTGGAGACCATCAGTTAGGTTCCAAGCAAACTCTAGCACCATGAAAGAAACATACAGTGTATTATGAGTTTCAGGAAACCCCTGCTGAAAAATCCAACTTGGCCTAACGAGCTACCAGTTGCCAAACCACAGACCAAGCTGGTCAAGCTGCTAGACCATCTGTGCCGGCTGGTAAATTATATTCTAGTGTCCTTATGAATAACTTGGCTAAATTGACCAATAAATGTTTGAGATTTTCTAATTCCTTTACTGTTGTGTTTTTTCTTAAAAACAACTAGTCCATGACGTAGCATTAGTAACGGTAGTTCAAAAACCGATTCCTTTCTACCAGCATTTACCAGCTGAAAAAGATGGTCTAGCTTGACTAATTACATCTGTGTTTTGGCAGCTGGACAGATTAAGCTGGAATCAAGGGCATTTTTCTTAGCTGCAAACTGCTAAACTGATCTGTAAAGCACAGACTAAGCCAAAGGACTGAAACATTACTGAACTGCAGGAATGTGAGGGGTGTTGGAATGATGAACATAGGGAGAAAATAAACACTGGATGGGACAAAATACCTATACAATAATCTAATCATTAATTTAGTGCTGGCTCTGTCTTCTCTAGGCTTGGGTGATTTTGTGGTTTATACAGGCACTTGGCAAAGGGTGCTGTTTTGGTTTTTGGTTAAGTTTTGGGGGTTTTTTATTTGTTTGTTTTTGCTTTTGCTTTTTGGTTTGTGTAAGTATGTGCAGTGTGAAACCAAACCAAACCAAACAGCAAATGAACCAAAAGTACCAATTTCACTCTGAGCAGTAGGATATTTTCCGCTGTTTGCGAAGAAGGGGGTGGGGTAGTAAATAGCACGTAGGTAGGGGTGAAATCACTTGTTAAATCACAGTCTGTTCAAACAAAATGCCTTCTACAGAGACAAGGACATCAGAGTTTTCGCTAGGAATTCGTTTGAGGAGGCCAGAATCACACTGTGTAATGGAAAATGTTTATCTGAAAGCATGTGCTGAATAAATAGTTGATATAACATCTTACATTTAATAGGGTAAGGTATGGACATGATTTGAGGCTTTTGAATTTTAGACCACATTTGCATGTTAAATACCAAGAAATATCCCGTGTTATGATAAACGGGTAACCTGCGTGAAAAATGTAGTTGTATGAGTTATAATTTGGGAAAAATGAGTAAGTGTTATAAAAATGTTATTTGTATGCCAGTGGGTAGAAGTGAGAAGTTTTACAGAAAATATGGATTTTAAAAATACTACAAAACTGAAAATTATCTGCTTTGACCTTATTGAGGAATATTGAATATTGCAACCAAATTGAGGGTTATTGAAGATATAGGGCCCAATTTCTTAAAATCTCCAGCAGAACCTTATCTTTAAAAGATGTAGCACTAAGTTAATAAGACAAAATCTACAATGATCCAACTTTGAGCTGTGCTACTACATCACTCCAGGGATATATAGTTATACTAATAAAGTAGCTACTTTACCAGCTAACACTGCATAGGCATTGCTGACTTGAGTTTACCACTGGTTGCCATGGTTTCCTGGTATAGCACAGCCAGTGCAATATACTGTATTGCCCTTAAGATAAGATTGGTCACCTCTGCAGTAATCTAACTCACCTAGGATCACTCGTGTTGTGACACATGAAAGATCTTAAAACAAACCCCCCTCTATCTTGACTTGGAACAAACCAGAAAAAAAAATGTTAATTTTTATAATGTTTTATAGTGTTGCACCCTGAGTCCCACCATGCCTCA
Source organism: Pangasianodon hypophthalmus (assembly GCF_027358585.1). Classification (NCBI taxonomy): domain Eukaryota; kingdom Metazoa; phylum Chordata; class Actinopteri; order Siluriformes; family Pangasiidae; genus Pangasianodon; species Pangasianodon hypophthalmus. Next base: position 10,468,495 of record NC_069720.1, read on the forward strand.
TGTTTATTACAGCTTCAGAACAGGTATAAGTTTAGTTCAGGTTAGCATAGAGTCATAGAGCAGCTTTACAGAAATCTGTATGTAGATGTGGATCCATTATGAGTAAACCAGAGGTGAAGCTGGCATGGAAAAACTCTCTAAAATGACATGGGGAAGAAACCTTGAGAGGAACCAGACTCAAAAGTGAACTCATCCTTTTCTGGATGACACTAGATAGTGCAATTATAAATCATTACTCTGCTACAACTGTATACTATAAAGTCAAACAGTACTAAGTGTTTTGAATGGATTTTCAGTATGAGCGTATTGTGAATAAGAGTCCTGGGATGAGCACAGGAAAGTCTTTACGATTACAGCAATAGTTCTTAGGTACAAATCTACAGTATTCTAGTGAGATTGGCCGCTGAAGCAAGGGTGAGTCTTGGCCATGAACTGTTTTGGGAAGTGACCACATCACTTTGTTTCTCATCTGCAAAACATTTTAATTCATATTAAATTTATTATATTATATATTGCACATCACTATGCCTACTATTGCTGTAAATATCCAACTCACACTGAAAATGAATGACATCTGGCTGCTGTGTCGGTGATGGTGTGAACACAGGGTAGTACAGAAGAAGCTGTAGAATCAGCATAAGGTTGAGTGCGCTCACTGGCAGATAAAGTGCAAGGTCAATCAGAGTGCACTACAAGCAGACAGAGTTCACTGCAGTTCTCCCATTCCCTTGAAGCAAAGTGCACTGAATGAAGCCAGGCAGAGTGTAGAGACCGAAAGAAGATAAAGCCGAAGTGCACTTCAAGGCAAATGGAGATGAATATTTTCAGGGCATTCGGAAGCAGATAGCACTGTGAAGTAAAAATAAATGGGGTGCATGTTGAGGCATATGTAGCTGTAGAGGCAGCCAAATATGACTGCACTCTGAGGCAGATGGAGCAAAAATACTCACTGAATGTGGAGCGCAAAGCAGCCAAAGCGAAGTCAGGCCAAGTGGAGAGTAACACAATGTCCAAACTAACGAGCTACAAATCAACAGGTGACCATTCATTTTCTATATACATATGCAACACCGAGCCATCATTTTCTATATACATATGCAACACCAAGCCATCATTTCTATATACATTAGCAACAAGCTGCATCTACAAAGCAGCAGTGTGACCAGAGCCTTAACCAGGATCAAAATTTTAGTGATGTCCACACTGCCATAGGTAATATATTACAATGCTGAATGTGTACTATATTAATAAAGTTAACTGCTGATTTCAGCCTCCAAAAATAGGAACTTTCACAATAACATAGAGCTTTTTGTTAGCTGAAGTTTTTGTTCATATTTCCAAAAAAAAAGACAGTGATTTGACTTCAGATTAAAGGAACATAGACTGTAATATAAGCAGTCCTTTGCAAGAACAGGCTATACCTTTTATTTCATGTTCTTATTGAAACCTATTACTATTCCTTACAGAGAATTTATTTTTCCTTATATTTTTCAAATTCATAGTGCATTGAGTTCATATTAAAGAACCACAGAGTAGAGATTAAAGATCTTACCACTAATAAATAAGCTTTTTTTTTTCTAGTTATTGTAAATTATTGTTAGAGTTGAGATGTTCATTATTTTGTATATTACAGCCTGTTTACATAAAAAATAGACTCTGTAGTTATTCCTAAAACATTAGAAACAGCATATATATATATATATATATATATATATATATATATATATATATATATATATATATATATATATATATATATAATGTCCAAAAAAACTCCCAAAACCTTACATCACTGTAGCAGCACCACAGCTAGTTATGGGCATGAATGCAACAAGTGACATTTGAATTGAGATTTTCTCTGTTTTGTGCAAATTAGGTTTGACATGGTATACAGCAGCAAATCCAAATAATTGGTCTGAATGATTCCTCGGACCAATCCTATGACACGTGTTCCAGTTTCTTCAGTCCCCAACTCAAACTTTAGTTCCTACAAGCAATTAGTTCCCATTTAAGTGGTCTCTACACACCCACAAAGTGAAACAAAGTCAGGCTCAGTGGATACTGATGATAACTGAAGTGCCATGAGGCTTCTGGAGTCAGACCTAATGAAGTGCACTCCGGGACAGACAAAGCTGTAGTTACAGCCTAAATAAAATGCGCTCTTAAGTAGACAAATAGCGAGGACTGTCTTTCACCCACTGCACTCCTCCTTGTTGCTTCTTTCTTCTCTATTTCTGCCTTCTCCTTCTCTCTCCCACAAGCTCAATGAGAAAAGCCCAGTGCCAACGCATGCTGGATTCATTAAGACTCATTTCAAAATGACTTCAGAGCGCACACGGGTGTTACTGTATTAAACCCACACATTCAGTGCCGCATTTATTTAGGACTTAGAATCTATGAGATTTGCAAGTACAAGTAGATGTGTGTGGTGGCAGAGTGGATTCAAATATGCTCAGACGTGGTGCATGTTAAAGGTTAATGGGTTAAGGTCAAAGCTTAAGAAGAGAACATAAACTTCAGATGGAGACAATTACCAAGCTCCAACTTCTGTATATTTTATTAGTTCAATTTTTCTTTAAAAATCATGCAAAACTCAAAACAATCAATTAATTGCTAATGATAATTACACATGTACAAATTCACATTAGCTTCACATTGATTTTATTCAAATGTAACTCTATTCCTAAAATTTTTAAGTGCTATTACTGACTTTGACAATTAACATTTGTGCTGAAAATGTCATGCTCACACATTTCCAGTTCACTGAAATCAGTCTTGTTTGAGCAGATCCTCTTGCTGAAATCAAAGAGCAGCTAATGAGAGGTACTACGAAAAAATGGAGAGAAAGTGCTTTATATGGCCAGAGTGGCTTGATACCCTAATTCTTCAGCAGTGCTCACATTTCACACAGTGAAACACAAATAAACCCAATCAGTGAACTTCCTTTCTGAAAGGTGGAGCGTGGCTTTAGCAGATTCACAGAGTGGACGATTAATCCTTCAGAGGCTGGAATGCTCTGTCGAATTGACCATATGATAAACTCACTGGAAAGAAATGGTACCAAGTGAATATCTTGAATAAGACTATTTCTAAATGTGTTTACATATTTCAAGGTTGAAACTGTCTTTTTCTATTGTCAGATCATTTTGGTTATTTTTTTATTTGTTCTTTAATTCTGCTTGAAATTAATAAAAACACTGGGCACAAGACGGGACACCAGTCTATCACAGGCCACCATGTGTCACAGTGGCAGATACGGTCATAGATGCAGGTACAATCATGCTTTATTGAAGCTTGCAAACAAATCCAATACGCAGAGGGAAAATCAGGAACAGGAAACAGGCAACGGCTGGGCAATCAGCAAACAATATATATGAGATGAGGTAAGAATCAAAACCAGAACAGAGACCAAAACCAGAAAAGCAACAAGGGCTTGGTATCAACGGGTATGAGAACACTGAGCGTATACTCCGCGATGAATGTGTGAACGGCGAGTCCTTCAGTAGTGTGGCTGTGATTGTGTAATTGAGACCAGGTTTAGTGCAATCAGAACGAGGGTGAACATGAATGTGAGAGAGTTTGTGATGGTTGGATGCTGTAGTCATCGGCGGCCATGTTTGTAGGCCGCTCTGTCGTCTGGGAGTTGTAGTTTGACAAAGATTCCTGGTGTTGACATGACACCGTTCACATGCACTCACACACTAACACATTCATTCCCTTTAATTATTGTTTGATAAAAAGAAGTTTCATTTAAAGTGGACCTGTCAAGAACATAACAGTCAATTATTAGAACAATAGTGTTCTTTGATTTTTACCTGCCATGTTTTGCTCTTAAAAATCTTGTAGCAGTGATGCACTACATCTGGGAATAACTCTTCTGTGACATCCTTATTTATCCAGGTTGACTTTAGCAGTACAGGAATTTAAATGTATATATACAGTATTTAACAAGTTTAATACCTACAGATGCAATTTAATATTTTAAATAATGACTTTATAACTTTGATTTTAAAAAAATGTGTTTATATGCTCTTCTCTACTGAAGGTTACATGCTGAACCCATTAAATAATAAAAAAAAAAACATTTAAAAAATGTATGGATACTCTTTCCTAGTGTGCCTTTTAAATTCTGCTAAGATTATGTTAAAAAGTGTTTGTCTAGTGTAAATAATTTTTAAAAACTGAAAATATGTTGTCCCAGTTTACATGTCAGACATGAAATACACACACACACACACACACACACACATACACAAAAACCTCTCTAATCTGCAACACTCCTAAACATGTTATTAGGAAGACATTTTAGACCTTTTCCTCCATCTGGATCACATGATGAGTTGAAGTCCTTCAATATTTTGAAAGGAAACTGTTAAAGATAATCTGGATGTGATAAAGAAAAATGTCATTATCAAAATCCTTGTAACTTATACAAAGAGAGACCAGAGCAGAGCAGAATGATTACATGAATGTAAACAGAGGATCAAAAACACACAAAAAATATAAAAATATATTTTTAAAAAAATTCCTTCAGAGAGAAGGAAAAGAAAAGCAAAGCAAAAAATAAGATGGAAGTTTAAAGTATATGAGAGGGAGAAGGTTTATGATATTTAGGTCACAATAGAAACATTAAGGTCACTACTGAGAAACAATTTTAGAGAAATTTATAATAGAAAGATGATAAAAAAAAATTACAGTGAAAAATGACATGAATTTTCAACACCAAAATCATCAAAATGGAATAAATCTATTTTTGTATTAGTTACATTCTTTTAAGTAATATAAATGAATAAATAAAACTAACCTCAGAAATGTATTTAAAAATGAACAAGAATTGAAAAAATATTTCAGGTTTTATTTTCAGGAAATTATCTGAAATTGCAAAAATGTTAGTGTACACCTAATCAATTATTTTGGTTACTATCCACACAAAGGTTAAACATAAGTTATACAGTTGATGTCATTCCTACAAGATAAACAACAAAAAACATTTTACAGTAGTGAAAATGAGAGAAAATGTTTCTATAGTGTTTTAATGAACTACTGGAGGTTTGGTGCGATGGTGAGAAAAGCATTTAAAAGCGCTTTACATGTAGTGCTTATTTCTGTGTACAAGACTTTTGTGTCACATCAGTGGCTATTTCTGTGTGGCTCTTTTGTTTTAGTCCTGAGTCCAGAATGTCAGCACACACACACACACACACACACACACACAGCCCATACCTATTCCTGCAGTTGAGTATATGGAACCAGTCTGTGTTTTACATGTCTCAGCTGTTCAAACAGGCTATAACTCACACTCTCTCTCTGTGTTCACCAAATAGCAAGGCCTCACACCTCTATGTAATGCAAACACACACACACACACACACACACATAGCATCTGTAGAGTGAAAGCCAGCAATGACAAGAGTCTTCCTGCCTGATCACTACATAATCTCTAACACTGAAACTAACAGGGTGATTCCATGAGTGGGGTGCCATTTGTTACGGACTGATATTACATTCACAAATACATACGCAATGTAAAGGTAAAAGACAATTTTAACTGTCCTTCCCAAAAACCTATATGTCTGTCTGTTTATAAATAACCTGAAATATTAGTAAAACCTTTTTACAGCACATGGAAATCAGCACTTTGTACTCCCAGTCCACTACAACCACACTTGAAATATAATCATTAAAATACATCAAGAATCATAGTATTTTTGCATCAATGTGTGAATCCATTTAACATTTCATGCTTGAAACAGCCTTTTCCATTCATTCACCCCATTACCTGAACACATTTACCCCTACAAAATATTTGGAATACTCCTCAAGTCACATGTTCAACAGGAAGTTGCATCGTCCACATTTCTTGAAAAGAAAAAAATTATTATAAGAAAATTATATCATTCTTTTTTCTTTATTTTAAATGATACTGTGATTTTGACTGACAAGATTATTAGAGTGTCCTTCATGTGCTCCTGCGATTAGCATGGATGATTGTTAACCAAGTTTTGTGAGTTTGCTAATTCCATGCTCAAAAAAGTGCAATCATGTTACTTTCATCCCTGTTAGTATTTTAACAGCAAAATGCTGCAAAGAAACCTTGTTAAACATGAGATATTGTTGCCTGAAAGGGTAAAAATATTTCTGAATGGTTATGTTCTTAGATTCAGTGTTGAAAATGAATTATTAAGAGAATTAAAAGAGTTTCAAAGGCTATATGGCTTTGCAGGTGTGGAATTATCCAACAATCAGCAGCTTATCAGATTAAAAAAAACTATATAAATAGGTGATTAAAGGTCATTTTGCATCTAATATTCTCCTGTAAACTTTTGGATTCATTCATTTTTACACATTTTCTTTACAGTCAGAAAAAAATCTAAAGCAATCAACCTCTTATCACATGTCACAATACTGCAATAATCACTACATGTTTATTGTAGCTGTATCAGCATTTTTAAGGTCTGTGGTGCCTGCTCATTCAGGATTCTGCTTCATCCTTTGAACATGACATTTATTTCCTTGCAATCAGCTTCTCATTAGCTTCACGACATAGATGTAAATGCTAATTTAATTCCCTCAAGGGTAACTTTTGTATTCAAAAGCAAGCTGACTAACGTAGCCAGCTAATCCTGCCAAAAGCTGGCTAGCAGGTTGTACTAACTCTGGTGAAGTTACATTACATGAGCAATCTACAGTATAAACACTAATATAACTGGAAAATGCTCCTAGTATACTAGTATAATATATATTATATTAAATATGTAATGAATAATATGTTATAATGAATTACTTTTCCATTCAGGAGGAGGCTGCCTCCATAGGTAACTTTTTTGAGCAGTTAAATAAAGTCTGTCCCATTTAGAAGGCAGCACGAGGACATCTATCGTCTAAGGTTCCTTATAATGGACATCTCAGACAATCCAATCATTCTCTTAACCAAATAAGAATTCTATAAATGTTAGGAAAACAACGTAAACTGCACAAAGTTAGTGCAGTACTATGATAACACCATGAAAGATTAAGCAATCTAGCCTTGTTGAAAATAGCTGTAAAAAAAAAAAAAAAAAAAAAAAAGACCAGTGTATGTTTGGTAATGGTTTTCCCAAAAGAAAGAATTGGATCAGATTGTCCTTTAAGCCATAAGCGTCTCTGCAAGAGCTAAACTATGATGAAAAGCAATCAGGCATGAAGCTAATCCAACATCTGCTCTCCCTCTTTACCTGAAGATAGAGACTCAGGAAAGAGAGCACAGTAAATTGTCTCTCAACTCAATAGTGCACGGTTTAGCTTTTTCCTGATCTCAATAAAAGGTCTGATAATGAACTGATAAGCTGAACCATGTGTGTTACAGAACATAAACACTACAGTGAGCATTGATAAAAAATGCTCTGGATACTTTAGATAGGAAAGGCGTAAAAAAAATATGTTATGATGAGAGATGCAGAATTAATGTTGGTTGACAAAATATGAATCCTTGAACACTTTATCTTTAGAGGATACTGATCTGGACAGACACTGAGGTTACTGAGAGTATCCACATCAGACTTTTGGTTTTCTGGCCTGAGAGCGTCTCGCTTGTAAAGGAAAGAGACGGACCTGGCTCTGATCAGGGCCCTTAAGAGCACAAAGATCCTTGAAAACGCAAAACAATGGAACGCAATCAGGCATGAAGCTAATCCAACATCTGCTTTTCATAAGGCCCAAACCAAGCCAAGTGTGAATTAAAGTTTCAAAATCCAATCTGCCCTGGTCTGCCATCGTCAGCTGTGGACTCAGTCACCCTGCGACTTCTCCCTTCTGTCCTTCAAGACGTTTTTGGAGAAGAGAAAGTGAAGTCTCTGACTACAGAAAGACACTGTGGTCTCATGTGGTACTTTACATAGATGGTAGAAAACTGATATATAAAAGAGCTCACCTAGCTCTAGACATAGCAAATCATTCATATATCAGTGCACGAAGGATAGGTCTGAGGATTTCTGTATGCCTGATGGTAATCATATTCTCCTATCTTCATTTTATTCCAAGCTGATATCATCGGTAATCTTGGATTTAATTTCATACAAATGACGTAGTGCTGATATTAAAGTTTCATATCATAAGAATTGCCTTTCACAGCACAATAATATATTTTATCATGGTGTATTACATTACTGGGATTTTTTTTTTTCACATTTTCATTTATTCATTCATGTTCAGTAACCACTTTATCCTTGTCACAGTCGCAGTGGATCCAAAGCCTATCCCAGGAACACTGGACACGAGGTGGGAATACACCCAGTTCATTGCAGTCCATACACACATACATTCACGCAATTTAGTGTAGCTAAATTTTCTTCCCAGGTGGGAGGAAACCCACACACATGGGGGAGAAACCTGCATGCACACAGACACTAAACTGAGATCAGGATCAAACCAGGGACCCTGGAACTGTGAGGTGCAACACCACCAGCACTATGTAGTTTAAAATTTTATCCAGAGAACAACATTATGGCATTGCTTTCTCTGAGAAGGACACATCCACGCTGCTTAAAATTAAGCAAGCTTAGAGGGACAAGAATTCCTTATGCTGCCTTTTTTGTGCAGTATTTATGTGCATAAGATAAAGTTGTCTCATTCAGAAAGCAACTTTTCTTTAAGCTTTCTTATATTGTCAGAATTTAAGGGTATTAATACATTTACTCTTCTTGATGTACTGTAGGCAAACTCATAATCTTATTTCACCAAACTGTCATTCTAACCTATAACTTTATAAATATTAGTGAAATGAGTGCTAGTGTTGTAGAGTGATACTTGAGTTCATATCAGTGTTTATAAATAACCAGAAATTCTGCGGTTAAAAAGCCCATAGCTTTTGTAGCTAGCTTATGAGTCCATTATGCTAATTAGCCTTAGTTAGTTATCTAGCTATTCAAGGAACAGTAGTCTAGTTGTGTTTCTCCACAGAAAAATAGCTGTCTCTGTCATTTAACAAACATTACCAATAAACTAGTGAGTGATAGTGAATGAGCAAATTTAATGTACACAGCATGCTAAAGTTATATCATATGATAACACTAATGGCTAAAGTTATATCATATGATAACACTAATGGCTACTAATAGAACTAGTGAGTGATAGTGAACGAACAAACTTAATGTACACAGCATGCTAAAGTTATATCATATGATAACACTAATGGCTAAAGTTATATCATATGATAACACTAATGGCTACTAATAGAACTAGTGAGTGATAGTGAATGAACAAACTTAATGTACACAGCATGCTAAAGTTATATCATATGATAACACTAATGGCTAAAGTTATATCATATGATAACACTAATGGCTACTAATAGAACTAGTGAGTGATAGTGAACGAACAAACTTAATGTACACAGCATGCTAAAGTTATATCATATGATAACACTAATGGCTAAAGTTATATCATATGATGACACTAATGGCTACTAATACAACTAGTGAGTGATAGTGAATGAACAAACTTAATGTACACAGCATGCTAAAGTTATATCATATGATAACACTAATGGCTAAAGTTATATCATATGATAACACTAATGGCTACTAATACAACTAGTGAGTGATAGTGAATGAACAAACTTAATGTACACAGCATGCTAAAGTTATATCATATGATAACACTAATGGCTACCATGGTTTCTTTTTGCTTAATGCTACCTAAAGAGACAGGGACTGCTGGCACCAGAATGGAACACAACCCAAAAATGTTCCTTTTTCAGCCAGCCTAGGTCTAAATATAACACAGAGCTAGTGACGATAACAGCTTTCAGTCATTTATAGCAATCAATTTTTGGCTTACGTGCATTTATATGAATTTCAACTGTACGATTCTGTTGTTTATCCATTTCTGAGCCAAGGGGAACTTCAGTGATCTGCCACGAAAGCAACTTTTCATTACTACATTAGTCTGTGATAAAGTCCAGTTACTTTCTAGTCTTTAAAATGCAGCATGATCTCAACAACATCAAGGTTAAACTCTTTTACAAGGACACACACACCTCAGAGATGTATGAACACATGCGTACACACTCTACCAGAGCAGTGCACTGAGTGAGAAGGGATCCTTGGCCACAGGTGTATCTGGTGAAAAGCTTGCAGCAGCAGCATGTGTGTGAGAAAGAGAGAGAGAGAGATGTGTGTGTGTGTGTGTGTGTGTGTGTGTGTGTGTGTGTGTGTGTGTGTGTGTGTGTGTGTGTGTAGCGTTCCACCAGCAGGAAGGCCATATTGTCAGAGCGTGGTTAAAGAATGGAGCAAATAGAAAAAACAGGACACCTGTTTCACACAGCTTCGCTCTGCATGCAGAGAACTTTGGGCAGTCCCTGAACACACATAAATCATACACAAGTGTTTAGCCCACTGAACAAATATTATTCCTAAAGATTACGGCAAAGACCCCTTAAAGAAAGGGCTGAATAAATTCACCTGAAGTTTCAATTTGGGTAGATCGTGGCCTCGTGAGACGGATGGCTCGAGCTGACCGTATGGGTCAGTGAAAGTTTTGTGTGATAAATTGGAATGACCAAACCCACGCAGCATGGACTTTTTCATCATCTGCTCTCACCACAGCCTTTCTATTAAAGAGCACTGCAGGAAAAAAGTGTCTTGTGTGGTTTCCATCTAAGGGATTTTATGCGACAAATGTTTTAGCACTTTGTAATGTTTGCCAATGTGATGTGATGGAGCTGGTATTTATTGCTAATATTTTACAAATATCGACAAAACATTTTTTTTTTTCAGTTTGACTTTAGTGGATAAATTGCTGGAAAATTATAGAGGAAATTACACATGCTTTTACATGTCATGATTTTCATCACATGCGTCTCCTAAAACAAACTAACAAAACAGACCAGCCGTAGAGCAGTGCGGCTTGGACTGATGAACTTGTTTTTAGTTAGATCTAGAAAGTAATGTGACCTACGGTGCATTAAACGGCCGGTGTCTTCATTTCTGTGTCATTCCTATGAATGTGAACTGGTGAATCGATCTCTTGGACTTCTTGTCAAGCATATCAGCCCGTGATTAAACATTTGTTTGAGAAGCCAAACTAAATAAAACATTGACATGATTTGTAGTATATATGAAATTCTTCATGTAAACATAGCAAACATTTTTTTGATAAGCAACAACTTTTTTTTCTGCAAGTGATGTCATAAAAAGTTATTTTTATCACAAAAAGTCCATATTTCTCATTTATCAAGTCCAAAATGATCATATTTGACAAAATATCATACTGCTGTTGTATAGATGCCACACATGACCTCATGCCTTATGACATAATAAAACACATTTGCATAATTTTTATCACTCTCATTTGCGGTCTTAATATTGCAAAAACCCAATAATTTCCTATATCAGTTGGTAGACAATATGCCTGGGATGAGAGCCTAAAACAAGGACACTGTGCTGCTTTTTGTGCCATGCTACCTGCTCTCAATTCTGTCCATACACTCTGCTCAGGCCACACACACACACACACACACACACACTCCCATCAGGTACACAAGGGAAAGCCTCAGGTTTCATGCTTCTGCTATTCCCGTACACACTCACACACCACCGGCGCACAAGCAGAAAGACACCTCAGCTGGTGGAAATTGCCGTTATCAAGCGTCCCTCAGCTGCCTATTGTCACGGATTAGGCAGCATTCATGTGTGCCTGTGTGTGCCAGGTCTTCCATTAAGCTCCTCACTAAACTCTATATATAACCGGCACCCTGTGTCCTGTGTCGCATAAAAACAGGAGGCATTCAAACAGTCCCCTCCTAAACATGCAGTCCAGCACAGGGCCTAAATTCAGACTTTAGAATGAATGTCTATGGGAGGCTTGTCCTCATTGTTAGTGTTATGAGTGTTATATCACAATGAATCTTTTGTATAAACGCCACACACTGTACATATCTGGCATCCTGTTTTTCAGTGATGTCATATAGAAGTGTATGTGTGTGTTTTAGCACACATTATGACTTACAGTAATCTATAAAAATGCATAATAAATTCACAATGAAGCTGAGCATGGATTAAGTTCCCCTGGACTAATCTTTTTTTTTTGCTTCAGTATTATTCCGCTCCCCAGGGCCAATTTCCAGCATTATACGCAAAAGTTAAAAGTTATATAAATGCCCATTTAAATCTATAAATGCAGACTATTCCTGTTATTTTACCATATCAATTATTTAAACATGAAATTGCTTAGCTTAGTAATGTCTTTAGATGGAAGTGTGTGAAGATTTGGGTGTATATTTACAGAATGGATTTTGGATGTGATAGACATCTATTACCTGTTAAGAACACTAATCTCTGCTTCAGTGCAAAACTATAGGTGCAAATTTTGCATATCAAAACATGTTATAGCTGATTGCCAATATTCAAGGTAAGGGTAAAATGATCTAAATTTGATTTTTCATCAAACTATTCCTTTTCAGTATATAACTGAACCTAAAGCATAATTGTTTTTAGTGGGGTTTTTTGGCTGTGCATGTATCAGTATCACTTTTATACTGTATAATATCTAATAGATATACAGAAGATCATAGATCATGGATGATGCTCATCCTACCTGAATCCCAGAAAGCATGAGAGTGAGCGTCATGCTCGTCTGCCACGCAGAAAAAACCAAAAGCTCCATTTTTGTAACGCTGCATTTATCCAAAATCCTCATAAGTGTCATATCAGCCTGTGAAGAAAGATAAACATACTGTCATATCATAGCAAGAGTTATGATTTACATTATGATTAGAGCTTCATATTTTTTTTTCTGGAAAATGAAAATACGTCTTTAATTTTGCACTTTAAGATTAAACACAATGAATTAGAATGCACCAACCAGACATGATTGCAAGTTTCTCAGAAATGCCAAAAAGTAAATTATAAGCAAAAGTTTTGATCCCTTGTAGGTAAATGATTTTGTGCAAATTAAGCAATGCTCAGAAAATACTCCCTGATCATTCTATAGACAGTGGAAGGTGATATAGATGATAGATGATACTGATAATTAATACTGATACAAAATTGTTTAGATTTTAAAAACAAAGGCATTATGGATGTATGGTGTAGATTATGTGGTTATGAATGAAAAGAGAAAGAATATTGCAGCATTTTGCAGTAACCTATATAATCATCTCAGAGAATAATAAGCTACAGGTTAGTGCAATGATAATTAACAGAGCAGTCTAGTGTGCAGCATGAAAGGAGAGCAAGTTCATTTGCTAGAGCGCTCGTTTGCATGTGCCACACATGAGCACTGCAGAGTTTTGGTTAAGTATGAACTCTACAGCAGGCTGTATCGTGCCGGTGCAGTCCTGCATGGCAACACTGACGCGTGGATGCGCGGGATTTTACAATCTAAAAAGCGCCAGTGGTTCATTATCGGTAACACGCATCACTATTGCACTGTCAATCACTAATGAATATCATTCGACTAGGACAGAAAAAAAAAGGTGTCGAGAGCTATGGTCACTCAGCAGCTCGGTGATGAGTGATAGACAGAGGGGAGATGTGCCGATCGCGCGCGCGCTTACCGTCGTCGCTCCGGAGTCAAAGTCACGCGCTGATTTGGGTTTTTTTTTTTTTTTTTTTTAAAAAACGCGGAGAGACGTGAAAACGATCTGTGTGAGCTTTAAGTCCAGCTGAGGTTGAAACCCGGATTGTGAAGGCGGTTGAGTGGCTGCAGTGAGGGATATGAGAGAGAGAGAGAGAGAGAGAGAGAGAAAAAGAGAGAGAGAGAGAGATGGCTTAGGCGCTGCTGCTGCTCCACTAGGCGACCAAAACCCGAAGAGCAGCACAGAAACCATGCAGGAGGAGGTAGGGATTAGGGTATATGCCTGAGAACCTACTATACAGATGCCTTAGATGATAGAGGATTTTTTTTAAAGAAGAGGAACGTGATGATTGTGTAATTACAATGATTCATTCATCCATCTTCAGTACTCTGTTTATCTTGATCAGGGTCGTGATGGATCTGGAGGATTTCCCCAGAACACTGGGCCTGAAATGAGAAGACACACTGCATGGGATGCCAGTCTTGCACAGCGCATCATGGATGTGCAGCTACAATCACACATTCAGTCATATCTAGAGGCAATTTCGAGTCACGGATTCACCCCATAGCATGTTTTTGGAGAACCCAGAGAGGAGAGCATGCAAAACTCCACACAGACAGTAACCCGAGCTCAGGATCGAACCATGAACCCTGGAGCTGTGAAACAGCAGCACTGCACCACCATGCCACCCTGAGTAGGATAATGATATATAGTATAGATGCTTATAGTCTAAGTTATAGAAGCAGAAGCCTTTATTTGTCACATATACATTACAGCACATTGAAATTCTTTTCTTCGCATATCCCAGCTTGTTATGAAGCTGGAGTCAGAGCACAGGGTCAGCCATGATACAGCGCCCCTGGAGCAGAGAGGGTTAAGGGACCTGCTCAAGGGCCCAACAGTGGCAGCTTGGCAGTGCTGAGGCTTGAATCTCTGACCTTCTGATCAGTAACCTAGAGCCTTAACCACTGAGCCACCACTGCCCTTATATTATGTTGACACTGATGTTCATTATATTGACTATGCTTATGCAGATTGTAACTGTTGGTTATGTTGATAATAATAACAATTCATACATTTATATTCTGTAAACTTTTAACTCTAGCTTGATCACGGTCATGTGAGTCCAGGAAGACTAGGCACAAGGTGGGAATACACCCTGCATGAGCCACCAGGCTATCACAGGGTACCATGTGCACACACATTCACACACTTATTCACCAAGTCACCAAGTCACATACCAGCCTGGTTTTTCTGAATCTTGGTTTTTCTGAACACCCCTACACTTCAGTGTACTGTAGACATGCAGTGTATGTACATGTATATCAGGGATTAACTTTCAAAAAAAGTTCCAAGCAAAACCTGTTACAGAGCTAGAACCCTTCTGGAACTCTTGGGAAATCCTTTTTCTAATAGACCATCATATTTCTACAACTATATGGAAGATTATATTGATGGTAAAGATATTTACTGAGCTAAAAATAGTAACAAAGAAGGAAATGTTTGTTGATTAATAATAATGATATTGACAGTTATATTTAATGATAATGATAATATATCTGATATTGTTGACAGTTGTAATGGCATTGATTTTGATGATGATCTGCTGTTGATGATAATATCCATGGAATTGATAATTACAATGATGATTAAAGATAACCTAAACGAGTAAGATTGACACGAAAGATGACGATCGCAATGATTAAATTTATAATGATGATACTGATGACAACATTAATTAAAGATTTGATAATTAAATGATAATTAGAACAATAATTGTGATAATGCTTATGATAATATTAGTGATATTGATGATTGTAAAAGTCATGAGAGAGAGAGAAAGAGAGGGAGAGAGAGAATAAAATACTGACTAAATAATTAATGATGGAGATGGCAATATTAATGAAATTTACACTGATAAAACCAATAAAGATTATTATTGTTGTTATATTAATGATGCTGAAAATTATAATTATAATAATTAGATAGATAGATAGATAGATAGATATAGATAGACCAGTCATAGCATAGAATAGTAACATTTAAATAGGAACATTATTAAAGTGTTTTAATAGTAAAATTAAAAGAACTGCTACCAGAGAAAAATGGTATGAGAACATAAAGACTACCGCTGGTTATCTAAAATAAAATAAAGTGTTAAACGAGAGAGAGTGTGTGTAATTTGTAGTGGAAAAAAACCTCTTAGTGCTCTTTCCTTGGAACCCCTCTCCTATAGAGAAAATCCTATATATATAACCACTTATATCTAACCACTAGAGTACCTCCAGAGGAGCAAACCAAAGAACCGTTTATGGTACTACATACTCAAAAAGTATAATCTGACTCTGATAAAGTATTATTTTTATTATTTTGATTTGTTTATTTAGTATTATTATCACTACAGACCCAATATCTTGCCACATGTCACAGCACTTGTTGCGTATCATTATTCACCCCTTTGTCTATAGTCTTTTTACAGTGCTATGAAAACCACACTGCCAAATGGTCAGGATCAGCTGAAGGATCAAGATATAAACTTTTGTGGATCTGTTTCAGTTGTGTGTTGTATTTCAGCATGGACTTATGATCAAAGAGCTCAGCACACTCCACCAGAGGGCTGCACACTCACACTGATATTATGAAGTGAAGAATAGAAGTTGGCAGTGGAAGTCTGTGGTTTTAATTAACTTCAGCCACCAATCTCTAGATCTTACAGCTTATGTTTATTCCCTGTCTTAGGTTTGATTACAGCAAGCTTACTTCATCATGGTTTGTTTCCTGCTATGAGGAAACAACTGACTTAATGCTATACATTTATACTGCCATGTATAAATACATACAGCATGTTTGTATTAGCTACACACAGCAAACTGATCCTTACTTGCACCAGGTCATTTCATAATACTTTGGCATGGACATGCAACTGAAACACTTCTGCATTGGAAATACACAAGTGTTTGTCATTAAACCTGGTGAATCCTGGTCCAGTGGCGGTATAATGGATCTATTCAGATCTATTGATGGATGAAAACACCAACATGGCAAAAGAATGAATAAAAGCTCTCTTATTGGAATAGGATAAGGCTGCTTTACATAGCAACAACATAACACACACACACACACACGCACATATAAATGCCATATTTTTGTGGAACCTCTTAAAATAAAGCTGAAAGTCTACACTTCGATCACATCTTGATTGTTTTATTTCAAATCCATTGTGGTGGTGTATAAAGGCAAAATCACAAAAACTCTGTCATTGTCCAAATAGTTCTGGACCTGACTGTATATACATACATATATATATGATATATACAGTTGAGGACAAAATTATTAGCCCCCCTATGAAATTTTAAGTTTCCTCAAGATATTCCCAAGTACCTATTTAACAGAGCAAGGAATTTTTAACACAGCATTTCTGAACATACTATTTTTCGTTAGAAGGACCAAAATATTTATATTTGCACACCAAAACATTGTTATGTAAGAAAAAGCTAAAATGACCAGGGACATTATTATTAGCCCCCTATAAGAAATGACCATTTATTAAGTCCTTTACCTTCACAGGTGATGTGCGTAAAGGTGATCAGGTGAAACAGGTGATCTCACTCAATAATTAAGTTAAATTAAGGTATAAAAGCCTCAGTATGGGTCACTGAGCTGTCATTTGAGAAAGCAACATGCCAAAAACAAAGGAAATCAGTTTGGACTTGAGACAAAGAATTAATGATGCACATAAAACAGGAGAAGGATATACAAAGCTATCCAAGCGTTTCCAAGTCTCAAGAACCGGAGTGAGAGGTATAATCCGGAAATTCAAAGAAAGCCACACAGTGCAGAACAAGCCTGGCAGAGGTAGGAAGCGAAAGATTTCAAAGACACTGGAAAGAAAACTAGTGAGAGATGTGTCTAAAGACCCCAGAACAACTGCCAAGACACTGGCGAATGACTTGGCCACATCATTAATCATAATCTCTAAGAAGACCATCACTAGAGCTCTGCACAGGAATGAACTGCGAGGTTGCAGACCAAGAAAAACTCCACTTTTGAAGAAAAGACACCTTCAAGCCAGACTTAAGTATGCTCAGGACAACCTGGAGAAAGATTATTCATACTGGAAGCATGTCTTATGGTCTGATGAGACTAGACTAGAGCTCTTTGGTCACAGAGACACTGCTTATGTTTGGAGAAAAAAGGGAGAGGCATTCAACCCAAAGAACACCGTCCCCACAGTGAAACACGGTGGTGGGAGTATTATGCTGTGGGGATGCTTCAGTGCATCTGGAACTGGAAATCTTGTCAAGGTGGAAGGGATCATGAATAAAGAAAAATATGTGGATATTTTGAAAGAAAACCTTAAGCAGTCAGCAGTGAAACTAGGTCTGAGTCGTCGCTTCATCTTCCAACATGACAACGATCCTAAACATACATCTCTCTTGGTAAAGAACTATCTCCAGACGAACAAGGTGAATGTCATAGAATGGCCTGCACAAAGCCCTGACTTAAATCCAATAGAAAATATGTGGGGTGACCTAAAGAAAAATGTCCATGCCAGAAAACCATCGAATCTGGAGGAACTTGAGAGATTCGCCAAAGAAGAATGGGCCAGGATTCCTCAAATGAAGTGTCAGAGACTTGTTGACGATTACACCAAACGACTGCAGGCAGTTATCCAGCAAAAAGGATACACAATTGACTATTAGAATGTGGGGGGCTAATAATTTTGACTCTGGTAGTTTTTGTGTTTTGTGTAATATTTTCATTTCTGTGTGGAATATAAAATAATGTAAGCATCCAAAATAAAACTAGGATGTCTAAAAAAGCTGTGTTAATTTTTTTTTGCTCTGGTTAAAAGCACTTTTGAAATACTTTTAAAACAATGACTATTTTGTAGGGGGGCTAATAATTTTGTCCTCAACTGTATATATGTGTGTGTGTGTGTGTGTGTATATGTATATATGTACATGTATATATAAAGCCTGTTCTTTCTAAACCTGCATTGTCTGGTTAACAATCAGATGAATGACCAAGATCAGCCTTGTGTTTGAAATGGCACCATAATCCCTCTTCCCTTGCTCAGCATCTCCTCAGCTAGACTGTATGGACACTACTGTGGAATTTCATGAGTACATGAGATCTACACTATGTTTTCAGGCTGACTTAAAATGGCAGAACACCCTGTAGTGAAAAAAGCATGATTCCAGATACACCATATACTAGGATGTGCTATATGGTGTAAGGAGAAACACCAAAATTTGAGTTTTGTCTCCATCTACTGTTTATAGGAACCCAGTGCTCTACACAGGCATAACA
Organism: Pangasianodon hypophthalmus; assembly: GCF_027358585.1. NCBI lineage: Eukaryota > Metazoa > Chordata > Actinopteri > Siluriformes > Pangasiidae > Pangasianodon > Pangasianodon hypophthalmus. The sequence goes on from NC_069720.1 coordinate 10,487,363, forward strand.
TTGTACACTCTGTGGATTTAAGATAGTATATTTACACTTATGTATTTGGTAAAAGATCAAAGATAAAATTGGGGAGGGTTGCGTCAGGAAGGGCATCCAGTGTAAAAACTGTGCCAAATCAAATATGCAGACAAGTGATCTGCTGTGGTGACCCCTAACGGTAGCAGCGGAAAGAAGAAGAAGAACACCACAATGTTTCAGAGAGAAATAAGACACTTCATACGGAAGCTCTTCTTCAACTGTGTAAAGTATTTCTGAAGCTGCAGGAGGTGAAACCAGATGATATTTAAAAATGAGTAGATGTTTAAAGAAGAACAAGCGGTTCTATAGTTGTCAGAGTGTGTATGAGTTCTTTGAGTTCTTCCTCAAGTCACTGCTACCATAGCAACAACTAGCCATGCTAGAGACAGAGATGTCATTAATGTCAAAGATGTCATTAGGTATTGCTGTTGAATTGTCTCACTAATGTATCATGCCATTTCATCATCTACGCCTACCGTATAGGTCATTTTAAGTATACAGTTACTGACTGTAGACCATCTGTTGCTATGTTCTCCTCGACTCTCTCTACTCCTTTACTCCTCTACTCCTCTGAGAAGGAACACCACTGGACCACTATCGACCAGGTATTATTTGGGTGGTGGATCATTCTCAGCACAGAAGTGACCCTGACATAGTAATGCTGCTTTGACTGTATTAGGTACAGAAGTATTGCTGGGATTTTAAACACTTCAGTGTCACTAATGGGTTGAAAAACAGCCCACCAGTCAAAAAGCTCCAGCAGACAGCAGTGATGTGGTCTTCAACTGACACGGATAAGTGCTTGAGGCCCAATAACACACACTTTGCATGGAAAAAGATTTGCTCTAACTGTAACACCTCCAAGGTGGACAAAAACAACATATGTGTGTCTAATAAAGTGGGCAATAAGTGTACACAATGTTTAAAAACCACCAGCAATGCTGCTGTACCTGATACAATTGTAACAGCACCACACACACTACTGTGTCACTGCGAAAATAATCCACCACACAAATAATATCTGCTCTTGCAGTGGTCCTTTGTTGGACAGTTAGCAGGAAGCTGACATACTGTGCATAGGAAAAGCCCCTAAGGTATAAGTGATCCAGGGATATGGCTAAGTTTACATTCTGACCTAGTTTCTAGCTGGGAGCTGTGATGATAGCATTTTATTTAGTTTATTCAGTATAAATTGCAAGTGCATTTATATCTACAAAACATTATAAAACATCAAATTAATTGCAAATTGAAACTATATGAGACAGTAAAATGCTAAGTAAACAGAACATAATGCAAGTCAAGTTCTTATTATCATCTCATCTGTATGCACTCAGACAGAATATTGTGCCATACATCTGCATTTATATTTATAGCATTTGACAGACAACCTTATCTAGAGCTACTTTTAGTCTCTATTTGCTCATGCTATTACAAATAGGTCAGGGCCTAAGAATACCATTAAGCTGAAACCCTAATAAAGAGTAGTTAGTACAAGAAATTGGTACAACAATAAAAATTCCAAGTTGATTTTGCTCATTTAAGTGTTTAATGAAGACGCAGGTCTTCAGTAATGTTTTGAAGAACGCCAGTGTCTCAGCTGTTTGGACAGTGAGGGGAAGTTCCGGTAACTACCAGGACAGGCATGAGTCTACACATCTTTCTTGTATCTTGAGGAATGGTGGGCTGAGTTGAGCCTTCTATAGGCTCAAAGGGAACGTGGAGCATAACAAGGTTGAGAATCAGTGGTTGATATCTGCTTATATCAGCTACAGGGAGTCAGTGAAAGGAATGAAGCAAGAATGGGGTGATGTAGGAGAACTTGTGGAAGTTAGGGAGATTGAAAACAAGGCCATCAGGATCATGGTGGAACACAGAAGTCATAAGTATGCACTCATTTAATAGGAACACTTGTACCCCTGCTCATTCATGCAATTATCCAATCAGCCAAACCTAAGAGGTACAGTTCAAGAGCTTTAGTTAATGTTCACATCAAGCATCAGAACTGGGAATCTGTGACTTTGACTGTGGCATGATTGTTAATGCCACATGGGCTGGTTTGAGTGTTTCAGAAAATTGCTAATCTCCTGGGATTTTCATTGAATATGAGGCAAAAACTGGACATTTAAAGACTGGAAATATGTCGTCTGGTCTTCTTCTGATCTTCAAATGTCCAGTTGAGCCTGTGTTCATGTAGCCTCAGATTCCTGTTTCTGGCTGACAGGAGTAGAACCTTGTATATATATACTGATGTACCGATCAGCCATAACATTAAAACCACTGACAGGTCATGTGAATAACATTGATTATCTCATTACAATGGCACCTCTGAATTATTCCCAGCAAGTGAACAGTCAGCTCTTGAAGTTGATGGGTTGGAAGCAGAAAAAATGGGCAAGCGTAAGGATCTGAGAGACATGACAAAGGCCAAATTTTGATGGCTAGATGACTGGGTCAGAGCTTCTCCAAAACAGCTGGTCTTGTGGGGTGTTCCCGGTATGCAGTGGTTAGAAGGAAAACCGGTGACCTGGCGACAGAATCATGGGCGGCCAATGCTCACTGATGCGCGTGGGGAGCGAAGGTCCCCATCTGGTCCGATCTGACAGAAGAGCTACTGTAGCACAAACTGCTGAAAAAGTTAATGCTGGCTATGGTAGAAAGGTGTCAGAACACACAATGCATTGCAGCTTGCTGCGTATGGGGCTGCGTAGCTGCAGACAATGTGTAGCTGCGTAGCTGGGTAGCTGGAGCAATGGAAGAAGGTGGCCTGGTCTGATGAATCACGTTTTCTTTTACATCGTGAGGACAGCCAGGTCTGTTTGTGTCACTTACCTGGGGAAGAGATGGCACCAGGATGCACTATGGGAAGAAGACTTGCGGGCGGAGGCAGTGTGATGCCCTGGGCAATGCTCTGCTCGGAAACCTTGGGTCCTGGCATTCATGTAGACGTTACTTTACCACCTACCTAAACATTTCTGCAGACCAAGTACACCCCTTCGTGGCAATGATATTCCCTAATGGCAGTGACCTCTTTCAGCAGGATAATGCACCCTACCACACTGCAAAATCTATTCAGGAATGGTTTGAACATGACAAAGAGTTCAAGGTGTTGACTTGGCCTCGCAATTCCAAATCGAGCATCTGTGGAATGTGCTGGAAAAACAAGATCCATGGAGGCCTCACCTCGCAACTTACAGGACTTAAAGGATCTGCTGCTAACGTCATGGTTCCAGATACCACAGCACACCTTCAGGGGTCTTGTGGAGTCCATGCCTCGATGGCTCAGAGCTGTTTTGGTGGCACAAGGGGATCACCAGAATATATGTCATGGCTGATTGGTGTGTGTGACATATATGTGTGTGTGTGTACATATATATATATATATATATATATATATATATATATATATATATATATATATATATATATATATATATACACACACACACACACACACACACACTATGTATATATATATATATATATATATATATATATATATATATATATATATAGACTAAATCAAATCATCTGGTTTAAACAGAAATCACAACAAGCCCATTTCAAATTATTTGACAAGTGCTGATTATGATATTTCAACATACAGTGATAGTTTTGTCAAATTGTGGGAATTTATTTAATTTCCAGGGTGCAGCCTTTCCTTTAAATTGTACCAGCAGTCCCACGTGCCTGCGTTCATGTGGTGTGACGTCACGGCGCTTATTGGGTGCCATCAATTCTTTAGCAGCTGTGCGCGATAAAAGTGACATACGCGGAAAAAAAACAGCAACATGAGCAGGGTTTTATTGGATTCATAGCTCAGAAATTAAGTTTATAGTGAGCAGTTTTGCTCCGGGTTTTTAACTGCGCTGTATAACAGAGACATGGCCCATGCCAAGAGCCTGCGTCGCGTTTGTTAATGTTGCGGTTTGGGAGTTTGTCTTAGCAGAAAACTGCTTTTTTTTTTTTTAGAGGTGTAGCGCTCAAAGAGCACGTAGATACCTGTGTGTGTATTTATGTGTGTGTGAGTGTGTGGGGAAGAAAGCCTGAGAGAATAACAAGCAGCCATGATAACGTCAACTCCTGAGACTTCAGCCGGCCGCCCTTCGCGCTCCGGGAGACGGAGCGCCGCCACCGCCGCCGCCGCGGCCCCCGGAGCCTCTCCGTCCTCGGTGAGTCCGACGCGCCTGAGCCGCCTGCAGGAGAAGGAGGACCTGCGACAGCTCAATGACCGCCTCGCCAACTACATCGAGCGTGTGCGCCAGCTCGAGAATGAGAAATCTTCCATGCGGCTCCTTCTGGAGGAGAAAGAGGAAACCTCGACCCGGGAGCTGAAGAATGTGCGCCTGCTGTATGAAACGGAGCTGGCCGACGCTAGAAAAACTCTGGATAACACAGCCAATGAGAGAGCCAGGCTTCAGATAGAGTACAGCCAACTGTGTGAAGACCACCGCAAGCTAGTGGCCAGGTATGAGAACCATAAGCAGTGTAATATCACAGCCTCAGGACATGGCTACTTAAGTGGAGGCATGAGTAGGAGTGTCACAATCAAATGAAAAATTGCACTTGATAGATATAGAGTGTTCATTCTTATATACACAAGCACACTTGGCCAAAAGTGTGTGAACACCTGACCATCATAACCTGACCATGTGAACGCCTGACCATCATAACCTGACCGTGTGAACGCCTGACCATCACCATCATAACCTGACCGTGTGAACGCCTGACCATCATAACCTGACCGTGTGAACGCCTGACCATCATAACCTGACCGTGTGAACACGTGACCATCATAACCTGACCATGTGAACGCGTGACCATCATAACCTGACCATGTGAACGCCTGACCATCATAACATGACCATGTGAACGCCTGACCATCATAACATGACCACGTGAACGCCTGACCATCATAACATGACCACGTGAACGCCTGACCATCATAACATGACCACGTGAACACCTGACCATCATAACATGACCACGTGAACACCTGACCATCATAACATGACCACGTGAACACCTGACCATCATAACCTGACCATGTGAACGCCTGACCATCATAACCTGACCGTGTGAACGCCTGACCATCACCATCATAACCTGACCGTGTGAACGCCTGACCATCATAACATGACCATGTGAACGCCTGACCATCATAACCTGACCATGTGAACGCCTGACCATCATAACCTGACCATGTGAACGCCTGACCATCATAACCTGACCATGTGAACGCCTGACCATCATAACCTGACCATGTGAACGCCTGACCATCATAACCTGACCGTGTGAACGCCTGACCATCACCATCATAACCTGACCAACTCTGGAATGGGATGCACATGAGTGTTATGGTTAGGTGTCCACAAACCTTTGGTCATACAGAGTATTTAAAAGTAAAAACAAACTAATTTTAATATAGTCACGCTTGCAAATTTGTAACAAAAACAATTGTATGAAAAGTTACAGAGATGAAAGGGGAAAAATCCACCCTGAATGACTTGCATATTAAGCTTTATAATTAACATATGGTCTTCAATGGTATTCAATTCTGTGTTGACTTTTTTTTTTTTTTGTTTTGTTTTGTTTTGTTTTGTTATTTCACCATGTTCATCAACGTGTCTATTTTCACTTCAGTTACCAGCTTCCTACATCAACAACAATGCTTCTGGACTAGGCTATGTGCTGAGAGTGGCAACAGTGGGAATTAGCCGTCGCTTCGTCTTCACTAGGGATGTAACCAAATATGAATACGTTATTCAGAATGAAAAGATAATGTTTTTTTTTATACAGATATGATTAGGAGGCACCTTAGTGGGAGTTTTTTTTTGTTTCATGCCAGTGTGGGCAAGCAATCAGATATGTTGTTCATGGATGTGCAATGCTATGTGATGTATTTATGGCATCCTTAGTAACTGCCTGGTCAGGGCCACAGTGGTTTAAATTTTGCAACTAGTTTGTTTATATTTTGGGAAATAGAACCAACCAAATTTATTAGAATTTGTTTGAAAAACTCTTTCTGGTTTAGGCCATGCCCACTTCAGGTTAGGCTAATACTGCTATCAACACCGTTGTGTTTGTCATCTCGTAGATCACTAACTAGCTGAGCCGAGCCCCTGCCATAACTCAGTGCAACTGCGTCGTATAACTGCAGTGCATTCTGAACCTGGAGTTCAACATGCTATTTTAACTACGTTTATGCTGGATTTCTCATTAATATTGCATTAAATGTCACAAAACAATGGTGAGTGAGAATAAGCTCTTGCTTGCAGTTACAGTAGCATTTGCTCTTTTGTTTTTAGGAGCTAACCTGACCATTAGCCCTTACGTTTGAGATGGTTTTCTCTTATTAAACGCCATTGCAACTGTGCTAGCAATATCCCCCTGTGATGTTAGTGCAGCAGATGACCGCCAGTTTCTCACAGGAATGAAAATAGTACAGCAGCAACTAACAACTTAGCACCAGAATCGTTAAGTGGCAAACATTTCAATGTAAACATTATAAAGTCCCCTAAAAAGACGATATACTAACAAAGTATACAGTAAGGAAACCTAAAGCGTTTCTGGGCTTAACCCCAAATGGCATCCAATTCCTACACCACCTTCTTTCATAGCCTAAGTAGTGTCGCAAGTGTGTATAGGTGATGCTCACTCCCAGACGAGGACGTGAAGTCAATGAGGAATGTTGAAGACTTTAATAAAATGCCATTAAAAAACTTTCATTCTTTTTTTTTTTTTGTCTTGCAGGAATAACAAGAAAGAGGCTGAGCTGGCCAACGCAGTGGAGCGCTGGAGGAATCTCGAAGCTGCCCTGAACTCCAAAGAGGCAGACTATGCTAATTTACTAGCAACTAACCGTAGACTGGAAAATGAAGTTGCAGACCTCAGAGCACAAGTGGATAATGTGAGTTGTACCATTAAAACAGGTTTCTGCCAGATAAAGTTGGAGACTATGGACTGAATTAACGATATTGTAGTGATCTTTGTGGACATGAGCTTTATTCATGCTCATGCTCTGGGCATGTTAGATAAGCAGTACCATAAAAAAATTGTCAAATTGTGTAAATTGAAGTATACACAGAATGGGCCGAATAGCAAAAAACATCCAGTGAGGGGCAGTTCTACAGGTGGAAACACCTTATTGATGAAAGAGGTCACGAGAATGGCCAGACAGGCAGAGCTGACAGGAAGGCTAACTCAAATAACCACTCTTTACAGCCATGGTGAGGAGAAAAGCATCTCAGAACACACATGTTGAACCTTGAGGCAACACTTTGCCTGGTCTTTTTGCAGTCTTTATCTGTCCAGTTTGCATGAGCCTGTACCCACTGCAGCCTTATATTCCTGTTCTTGTCTGACAGGAGTGGAACCTGATGTGGTCTTCTGCCGTTGTAACCCATCTGCCTCAAGGTTCAGTGTGTTGTGCATGAATGAGCAGGTGTACAGCTGTTTAATCCAGATCCTATATCTCTCCTTCTGTGTCTCAGCCTAAGGAAATAAGTCATTCATCAACTTGTCATTCTGAATTGATGAAGAATTACTGAGACTCTATACATATCATCAAAGCTTCCTAATTAAAAATTTCTCCTTAAAATATATTTACAAACCTTCTGGGAGGAATATTTTACTAAGGAATTTCCTCAGCCAAGAGGAAGGACAGTGTTTACCCTGTTACTCTGGGCCACTGAGTGTTTCATGAATCAATATCAGCAGTGTGTGATCCTCAAATCCTATTGTCCGTATCCTACTAGTGGAACTAGGATGGAAAAGAACTCCTTGGGATGTTGCTGTATTCAGAAGTATTCTGTTTTGTGCTCAGCTTTACTCAATGCAAATATGACTTCTTGTTGTGTAGCTGGATGCAGCCTTGCAGAACGCCAAAGCTCAGGTTAATTCAGAGATGCTTCGTCGAGTCGACGCAGAGAACCAGATGCAGACCCTCCACGAGCAGATGGAATTTCAGAAGCAGCTCAATGAACAGGTAGGGAATACAGCATCCTATTCATGTGTATTGTTTCTCCGGCTTCGAACTTATAAATCAAAATTACCTACGTGAAAGATCATGAGAAGTTTAACTTGGAGAGTGCTACAGAGTGCAAGAGTCGCACAACTATTTCTGTTCTATTGCAGGGTTCAATTTAGACATCAATGGCAAGCAAATTAGTTATGGCAGTTACATGGAGCACCAAAAAAAAAAAAAAAAGGTGAAAATATGCCTTGAGGGTAAAAAGTAGCTTTACAATCACAATCACATAGCTACAATCACATAGCTAGCTTGCTAATTTTGAGGAGGAATGCAGCGATTCAAGATTCAAGATCTTTATTGTCGTATGTACTTTGGTACAGTGAAATTATTATTTTGTTTTCTCCTCACGAGAAACAAGGGCAACAAACAAAGTACAAAGACAATAAAAATAGAAAAAATATACAATAAGGAACAAGGCAGGAAGAATAATAATAATAAACAATACACAATAGCAAAAGTCAATGTACAGTCTGAATAAGAGAACCTGTATACAATAAGAACAATTAACAATAAAATGGTTTCGCAGTATAATGAAGTAGTGCAAGTAAAGATAAAGTGGCAGTCGTGTAAAGTCTCAAGTAGTGATAGTGATAGTGCAAAGTGTAGTGTTTAAAGTGACAATGCTTATTAATCCAGTTAGTTTGAGGTGTGTGTATGATAGACCATTTGGTAAGGTGCAGGGTGCAGTTGAGCAGGGAGCTGATCTTATCCTGATGACCCCGGTGGAGGCGGTAGTGGATGATGACTGTTGATCAGTCTAATGGCCTGGGGATATAAACTGTGTATATATGGTCAAATATATGGTCTATAATGGTCAAATAGTCAGCTTAAGCAAACATGAATAATTTAAAGTATACTTTATTTCTGTTACTAAAGTAACACCATGATGTATTTAAATAATGCAATAGCCCAGACATCACCTACCACAATTTGTTACTCGAATCCCAAAAAGAGCACAAGACACTAGAGTACCGGCTGAGAAATGTCCACAAAATAGTAATTGGGACTGTCAGTAAAAATTTTCCTCCAATAATTATGCACTATCAGGCGATTTTGAATTCGTATCCGTACTACGTAGGGGTGGAACGCATCGCCTTTATCTGTATCTGTTTAGTGCTCAAAATATTCATCTGTGTTCTTATTTGGTGTTCCTGTGCCTGAAAATTTTAGGCAAGTTTCAAGTCTTTTTGTGTGCTTTTTTGAGTTGTAGTTGAGATGGGAAATTTACTGACACTTGGCAACCCTTTCCAGGAGCTCATCATTCAAGTTCATTATTAAAGTAAAAACCTCACACTCGCAGGTCTGTTTCTTTGTTTAGTCCGGCAGGGTCCTAGTGTCTGAAGCTGACAAGCTTTCCAAAAAAGAAAAAAAAACACTCCTACTGTCCATGTCTGTATTTGTGTTTAGGAGGCATTGTTTTTTCATTCTGAATAATTTATTCATATTTGGTTACACCCCTTCTTACCCCCGTGTACATAGCAACTAGTCTATGATGCCAATGCTGAATAAAGGAATAAAACAGTACATCCTTTATTTAAAAAAAAAAAGACAGCTTCATTCTTCTTATTCTACAGCAATTTGCCAACAATTGTGATTTTTTTTATTTATTAAAGAATGATACGGCATACTTTTGCGTTAAATGTTGTGGAACAGCCACAAAACAGGTTAGTTCCTCTTATCACTCATGCTACAACAGTATAAAGAGTCGTTTCTACTCTGATAAATATTTGTCATAAACAATTTATATCATGTGTTCATCTTTTCTGTAAAAATGGACCATAAGCCCCCTTTGTGCACATCATAATTGTCAAAAAGGCATCATAATATTGGGTGTAAATAGCAGCCAAGGCCACCAAGATATCAAACCACTGACACAATGTGGTGTTCTACAATTTGCAATAAATAAATAAATGTTGCCTGCAGGAAGTGCGGGAGATGCGGAGTCGGTACGAGAGCCGTCTGGTGGAGGTGGATTCAGGAAGGCAGAAGGAGTTTGAGAGCAAGTTAGCAGATGCCATGCAGCAGCTACGACAAGAGCACGAATCCCAGATCCTGCAGTATAAAGAGGACCTGGAGCGCACCTTTAATGCTAAGGTACACAACCAGGGCACTCACTCACTTTAACATACATACATACATACATACATACATAAACAAAAAACAAACAAACTTTGACCAAAGCGTGTGTATGCCTGAAACCGTACTCCTCGCTCATTTTCACTCTTTGGTCAGAAATAAGTAAAACAGTAAACAAACCTTTGCCAAGAACATGAAGAAATCACAGAGAGCACAGAACAGGTCACTGATGGTAAACAAAAATTAGATGCTTATATAAATAATTAGTTTAAAATATTTTGTATATTGCATCCAGTGTTTTTCTCTTTTTGTTTGTTGGTCCAAATATCCAGTGCATATCACATTTCTGCAGTGCTCCGCCTCTCTCTATTGGCCTAGTTTGCATGTCGTGGGTCAGTTTAACACCTCATTAAAAAATGGCTGCACCCCAGTGTTTGTTTGATTCACTTCCTGCAGTTGGGTCATTTCGGGGTTCAAACGGTTTCTCATTGCCATCAAACCGCACATAGGTTTGCTTGGAGCTAGACTGAGACTACCTCGTTCAGAAGCTCTCAGAGCAGTTGTTTTGAACTTAGTGCGATTGCTGTATTCGCAGCTGCACAAATGAATCAGATCAAATGTAAAGGCACCACAGGACAGCAGTACAAGATGTGACTACACATGGCACAAATAATATGACAGGTTGACAATATAACAAGAAGTGCAGCACAATTCATTAAACATACAGTAAACACTAACTTCACAGAACAGAAAGAACACATGGGATAATATTCTGTTGCATAATTTTTGACTGTGCAAATTACATACAATTTATGTACAAACATTTAAAAGTAGCAGCATATACATAGCAGATAAATATGCATATGGGATGTGTTGATTCATTTATGCATTGCAGTTGGAAAATGCCAAGCAGGTGGCCTTGAAGAACAGTGATTATGCCACCTCTACCAGAGAAGAGCTGGAAGGAACCAGAATAAAAGTGGAGTCCCAGTCCAAGCAGATAAACAGCCTGCAGAAACAGGTAGGGCATAGATGACAAATATTATCATTGTGTCTCCAGGTGGTTGTGTTTTTCTAGTACAGTCCTGTTGGCCACATATAAACCTTTCATCAGTTGGGTTTGTAAGCAGTTTGCTCCAGTCATTAACTGGTCATACAGAGCTCTTCATCAAGCACACATAATAAAGTATTGCCTGTGTAACAAGATGAGAGAAATCAGGTAAAATGAGCATATGACCTAGATGATATTCATTCATTTGATCTTAAAGTGATTTAATTTGATACATATATATGTATACATAAGATCAAACTACTCACATGCTGTGTAAACATTAACATTCTTTAATTAGTATAATTTATCTTCATCTATAATTTGCCATACCAGTTGCATCATTAATGAATAGAGTGAAAAAAGAGCATATGTGTGTTTCTGTGTGTGTGAGAACCGTGAGCTGGAGGCACGAGTGCAGGACTTGGAGCGAGCTCTGGACCGCGAGAGGCAGCTCAGCCAACAGCGGCTCTCCCAGAAGGAGCAGGAGATGGCTGACATGAGGCAGCAGATGCAGGCACAGCTGGAGGAGTACCAGAGTCTGCTGGACATCAAACTCATGCTGGACATGGAAATCAACGCCTACAGGAAGATGCTGGAGGGAGAGGAGCAACGGTAAGACATGACGCACGTTAGCTGGTAACCAAGCATATTTTAACATCTGCAAACCAAGAGAGAGTCATGAAACAGATACGCATGTCGGCATTATGCTGCTCAGAGAACACACGAGATCTGGGGTAAGAGCGCAAGTAAGCTTCCTATTTAAGCTCATGTCCCTTGGCATGGTGGACAGACAATATTGTAAAAGTTATGGAAAAAATCTTCTCTCTTGTCTGTCTTTACCCGATACTTTCATTTGTATTTTGTTCTAAATATTTTTGTTTTAGTTATTAGTCAATTTCGTTGTCAATTTTCATACGCATCATGTCATTTATCTGTCCAGACTCAATCTTTCCCCGAGTCCCTCTCAGCACGCGCCCATCTCCCGCACACATGTCCACGCCACACGCAAAGCCTGGGGAAAGAAACGGAAACACGAGGGCGGGACAGGTCTCTCTCCGAGTTACAAAGTGTCCCAGCACTCTTCTGCTCGTGGCTGTGTGTCCATTGATGAGGTGGACCTCGACGGAAACTTCGTAAGGCTCAAGAACAACTCTGACATGGTAGGACCTTCTCACAATGTTACTAGACTTCACTAAAAGTTAATTTCTCATCAGATATGAATGAATGTGTTTGGTTTTGGGGATAGTGTGTATTAAGCTTTTTTGTGTTTAAGTGTTTGAGATAAAGCTCAAAACACACCTTTTTGTTTTGTGTTTATTGTAATCTTTTTCCAGAACTATTTAATTAGCTATTTGTGACTATTATTTGTTATAACTATATGCTTCTTTTGTAAACATGTCGTTTTATTAGTATTTCTATACTAAGAAACATAGTACCAAGATACTTAGCATTTCTATAGTAAATTTAAACATTTTAATAATCAGAATAATTCTAGGGCGGTAACAGATAGATTTGCCGCCTCACGGCTCCGGGGTTCCTGGTTCAACATGGCACAGGTTACTGTCTATGCGGAGTTTCTCATGTTCTGCCTGTGTTCATGTGGGCTTCCTCTTTGGTTCTCCAGTTTCCCTCCACATCTCAAAAACATAAACTGTCCTTATTCACAGCAACACTAATTAAGTGGTTAATGAAGATGAATGAATGAAATAATAGTTCTAATTGAGTCTCATTTTAATGGGTACTGTTTCAGGATCAGCCAATAGGAGGCTGGACAGTGAGAAGAAGTCAACCAGGAGGACCTGACATCATCTTTAAGATCCCTTCATCCTACGTTCTGGCTGCTGGACAAACGCTGACGGTGATAATATACACAGTGTAACATAAAGCTAGCTAGTGGTAGTGAGTCAAGATGAGTGGACCAGAGAAATAAAGGATTACAGGCCTGATGAGCTCAAGTCCAGTTACTTTATAATTAGTAGTGCTGTACAGCCAGAACGACCCAACTGGTCCAAATCTGAGTATACACACTACATTCACAGCAGAGTCCATCAGCAGGGCTTAAACGCTGCTTTAAGAAGGAGAGCTCGCAGGTGGCAGCCTGAGAAAACCCTTCACATGGTGAAGGTGTGATCATTCTGTTTTATATATTTACATAAAATTGATCGTTTTAACTGAGCAAACTTGAAAATCTTCTATTCTTAGGAAATAGATGTTGCCTTCTGTGATTAATAAGAAAGCATGCATGTAAACTTTTGGCTACATCTTAACAAAAACAGACAAGCAGCAGCTTTTGTCCCCAAGTGCATATTGGTTACCATAAAGCCCTCTATATACGCACACTTCAGTTTGCATTCACAACAAAGTGATCCCACTTAAATAAGTGTAGCCACATCTTAATAATTTTGTTCCCTTGCGATTCATGGTCATGACATAATTAACAAATTCCCACACCTTAAAACGTTGTAGCTATGCATTGGATCCCATTCCCGTTAATACATCATGGCCATTCATTATTTCTCTCGTCACTAGCACGTCTTTGAAAATTGAAAATTGAAAAGGGAGAAAATTGCATTTAATTTTTAGATGGGGGAGGACAGACCTCTCCAATTATTACCTAATCTAGTTATGGAAAAACACCATTGCTGCTAAATTTTGAATAATTATAAGTTTACAATGACGTTTCACTTTATTAGCATCATCTACATCAGGCTCTGTCTCATCTCCTTAGGTAAAAGTCACTCGCTGCATTTAAACATTTTGGTCAGTCTTGATTTTTCATCATTTTGGTTGTTTAGATGTTTTGACAGAATTTAGTTGCTGAATTTAGCCACAGCAACATGCAACAGGCTTTCCCAGACTGCCACACAATATCAGTTTTGTGAATTGCTGTAAATGTAAGTACACTGAAATGTATATAGTCGGCTACGTAAGTATTTGAACAGTGACACAATTTTTGAAATTTTGCCTCTGTACACCACAGTGGATTTGAAATGAAGAAGTCAAGCTGTGATTGAAGTGTAGACATTGTAGTTCATCAGAATTCTCAGTATGCGGCCCAAAGAAGGAGGCTTGCATTTTTTATTTAGGCTGAAAAAAAAATCCATGGCTGTCAGAGAGATAGCAGAAACTTCTGCCAAATTAACAATTTGGTACATTCCTAAAAAGAAGGAATGTACCAAATTGTACAAACTGTACGAGCTCAGCAACCCCAAAAAGGCCTGGAAGACAGTGGATGATCGCAGAATTCTTTCCTTGGTGAAGAAAAACCCCTTCTCAACATCTAGACAAGTCAAGAACACTCTTGAGGAGGTAGGCGTATCATTGTCAAAATTTACAATCAAGAGACACCTTCATGAATGTAAATAAAGTGGGTTTACTTCAAGATGCATATCACTGGTAACACTCAAGAACAGAAAGGCCAGAATAGACATTGCTAACAAACATGTAAAAAAGGCTGCCCAGTTCTGGAACAAGATTCTTTGGACAGATGAAACCAAGATTAACTTGTACCAGAATGATGGGAAGAGAAGAGTATGGAGAAGGGAAAGGAAGGGCTCATGATCCAAAGCATACCACATCATCTTTCAAACATGGTGGAGGAAGTGTTATGGCATGGGCATGTATGGCTGCCAGTGGAACTGGGTCCCTGGTGTTTATTGATGTGACTGCTGATAGGAGTAGCAGGATGAATATTGAAGTGTATAGAGCTATACTTTCTGCTCAGATTCAGTCAAATGCTGCAAAACTGATAGGACAGTGTTTCACAGTACAGCTGGATAATGACCCAAAACATACCGCAAAAGTAATCCAAGCGCTTCTTAAGGCAAAGAAATGTTCTTAAATGGCTGAGTCAGTCACCTGACCTCAATCCAACTGAGCTTGATTTTCACTTACTGAAGACATTATGAAGAGAGAAAGACCCACAAACAAGCAGCAACTGAAGGCGGCTGCAGTAAAGGCCTGGCAAATCATCTCAAGGGAGGAAACTCAGCATTTAGTAATGTCCATGGGTTCCTGACTTCAGGGAATCATTGACTGCAAAGGATTTGCCTCTAAGTATTAAAAATAATCCTAATATTTATGACTGTTAGTTTGTCCAATTACTTTTGAGCCTGTGGAAATGGAGGGACTCTGTTTAACTCTGTTTAAAAATAAATAAATAAATAAATAAATAATAATAATAAAAAAAAAAACATGGCTGTAATTCCTAAATGGTTAATGCAATATTTTTGTTAAACTCCTTGAACTAAAGCTGAAAGTCTACACTTCAGTCACATCTTGATTGCTTGATTTCAAATCCATTGTGGTGGTGTACAGAGGCAAAATTGCAAAAATTGTATCACAAATACTTACGGACCCGACTGTAGCTTTTCTTCTTTCAAAATTGATGGTTTTCGCTCAGATCTGGTCTGCAGGTGCTCGAGTGGAGCAGAAACCTCCTACTGATCTGGTGCTGAGGAGCCCAAAGACGTGGGGAGCTGTGAGTGATGTCCGGGTGTCTCTTCTCAATCTGTACAGTGAAGTAAGGCTTATTTACCTTCTATACTTTAGCAGTTGCCTGTACCAAATAACTGAATCATCACACTGCTGTGTCAGTGGTCTATAGAGTTTAAGCAAATAGAATGATGTACTGTAAGTTACGTTTGTCATGCTGTAAATTTTTCCTTCATGTTTTCTATATTGAGAGATATCTCTGTACTGGAGCCTGCTCACTGTAGTTAAAGTTTCATGCACAGTTTTCTCTGCATTACTGAGACGTAATAAAATTTTGGATCATGAAACCTTGGTATCTGTGTTGGTCTGAATAATAGCAGTAAAACATTTGTGTTTTCAGGAGACAGCAGAGCGCTGCGTGGTTCGTCTGCAGGGTCGAGCAGATGGAGATTCTGAAGAGGATCTGGACGAAGAGAGCAGCGTTGGGTCCGAGATTCACCTCCGCCGCCAGGTAACCTTCGGTTGATTTCATTTATAAATGACCGCATCCCAACCTGACGTTTGAAGGATTTCATCTTCAGCACTAATGGACAACATGTACTTCATTTCTGAATCATTTCAATTTCCAATTTCCTCTGTTCTTCTTCAGTGACTTTAGAATATTCCTGCTATTGTCATTTTACTATGCTAATGTTTTAAACAAGCCACATATGAACAGGGTGAGGGCCACATATGAACATACCAGGAACTGCGCTAGGTCTCATTGCAGTTGACCAGCCAGAGATTTTAGCTTTGTCTTGTATTCACACTTGACCCCAGTCTCAAAATTAACACTAGACCACCACCAGCAGTTCAAAAAAATGCAGGCTTAGACTCCTGTTAGTCGGCTGAGACGTTTCAGAGAGTCATGGTGAATGAGAAGCAAAATCCAAGGTGTGTGTTTTTTTTTGTTTTGTTTTTTTTTTTTCTTTCTTTGTCTTATCAGTGTTACTTCTTATAAATGTGTAGATTAATGTTTAGAAATGTGATTAATTCTTTCCTGATAGACTTCTTTGCATTGCTGGGTATTAATGACCCAGTCTTTGATTAATCTAGCATCCACTCCCATTAGTCTAGTTCATGTTTATGTTCCTATTCTCGTTTAATAAAAGTAGGGTTCAGCTGATACAGAATTCGTCACTGATATTGGTTATTGGAATTTTTCACGCCTGAAAATCTATATCAGTTGCTGTAATTAGATAGTAACTTGTTATAGAGTATACATTATTAATTCTCAATCTCAAACTGCAGAAACAGCAACGTGCATTTAAACAGACACATATTTTAGTATAAGCTAACCTGGTTCAGGTTTCACCCTGTCATGGAATTGCCAGTCTGAATCCTGATGATATAGTCATCCAAGAGAGAACAACTACATGTCACCAATAGACTGTGTTCAGATGTACAAATAATCCCTTCTCTTGAGTGATTAGCAGTGCCTATTTCCCTATAGTATAATTTACAGTTGATCAAAATAGCATCACATTCATGAATGAGGATTTGCTATAAAACATTTAAGGGACATTACCAGAGCTTTATAGGCGTGACTTCCACACATGCTAGCAAGTCAGTGAAAGTTAATCAGGCAGTTTTGTCAGTCTATTAATATCAATTTGGCCAAAATAAACATTTGAGTTATCTTGTATTGTCAGTAATCATTGCCCACTTCAGCCCACTTTTCTTCGTTTCTTTTGTTATGAAAAGGCCAAAAGAAAGAAAAAGAAATGTTGTGCTCTTTCCTGACCTGTCCCAGCACAGTAGGTGAGACTCTGGTGATGCCAGCATGATCACAGTGCTGCTATGTGCATGCTTTTGCATTCTGCAGCTTCCCATTAACTTGCTTTTTAAGGCAATGCTTAGCTCTTTGGCTCTCATTGTTCTTATTGATTGAATGCTGTCTTTATACACCAAGTAGTTTATTAGGTCTATCTACCATTCACCATATAGTTTTATTTTAAAGGTTCACAGTTACTGATTCTTACTATAAACAGTTTGCCAGCCCTCATCTACCCCAATTATCAGTGTAAAGGGACCAGAATAGGACCAGTGTTGAGCAGATATTATGTGGCTAGTGACCATTTTCAGTAAAGCAGTACATCAGACTCAGCCCAGACTCTGCACCCACGGACCATCTAATGCCATGGTGTTAATCTTATTTTAGGTAATGGGTGGCATTATACTTGATCATTTATCGTGCCAGTCCTGGTCCATAGGCCATGTTTAATACATGTTTAATAATGTGCATTGTACACAGCAGGCCACAAGCTTCCCAGTTATCTCATTTGCTAGCCACACCTCTGTGCATGCACCCTTTCATGCACTGCTTTCTGCCAGTCCTATCAGAGAAAGCTTTAACAACACTATGGTTTTTGGAGAAAGATATAGTGGATATAAAAAGTCTACACACCCCTGTTAAATTGGCAGGTTTTTGTGAAGTAAATGAATGAAACTAAGATAAATCATGTCAAATCTTTTCCCAACTTTAATGTGTAATTGCAAAGTATACAAATAAATTAAAAAAAAAAACAATCATAATTTTTTAGGGAAAATATAAAAAATAAATTAACTTACAATAACCTAGTTGCATAAGTGTGCACAGCCCTAAACTAATACTTTGTTGAAGCATCTTTTGATTTGATTACACTACTCAGTCTTTTTGGGTATGGCCATTGGAACAGGAGTGAAATGGCACTCACAAAAACAATAATGTGGCAATGCTTTTAATGTATCCGCTTTGAATGTAACAGCCAACAACAGCGCTGTAGTCAGAAACCGCTGAAGGGTAGAGGATGATTAACACATTGTGCATGAAAAAAAGATGAGTTAGAGTCTCTAACTGTATATGTACAAGGTGCACAAACAAGGTTAGTGCATCAAATCAAGTGCAGCAAGAGTACGAAGTGTTTAATACCCCAGCAGTCCTGCTGTGCCTAATATACTCGTACCAGCACTACACACATTACCCTGTCAGGCTCAGTGTTGTGCTGAGAATGATCCATCACCCTAATAATATCTACTCAACAGTGGTTTTATGGCATGTCCTTTCTACTGTCGGACAGTTAGAGTGAAGCTGAAAAATGTTGTGTACAGTGTAAACATAGTCTCCGTTACATTCAATAACCAATAATTTAGGTATCTGTATTGACTCATTGAATCAGTAACACCTGCTTGAATGCTTCTGCTTACCACATAAGCTGCAACCTGTAAAATATTAATACTACCTTGTAAATTGCTTTCATAATACTGTGTTTCAATACTTTTTAACACACCCTCATCAACTTCATGCCAATACTCGGCAATGTGTATCAACATTGTTACTCGAGAATGTAGCAGTGTGTATTGGGATGTAACTTGTCACCTTTTGGTGAAAAATCACCATTTTGAATCCAAAACAGGTCATTTGTGTGATTCGGGGGGAGGGGGGGAGATGGGGAATGAAATGGGGAAAGAACCTCGCCTTCTGAGCTGTCCAAAAAAAAAATAATAATAATGATAAAAAAAAAAAAGATCCTGGTTTCTGTGCTTGGCATGTGCAGTGCACCTGAGATGAGTGAAGACAGAAAAGGGTCGTCTCTGGAAGGTCAGTTTTGGACTGCCCATAGTGTTAAGATAACCTTGGTTGACTTATACGTCAAGCTTGGGACTGTTAAAAAGCCTGATAAGGTTGAGTTGTTTTGAATTAGCGAACGCTAGCCATCAAAATATGGATTTAATTTTAGGTGTTAACGTTATTTCCATGTAGTCTAACGTTAGCTAGCGTACTTGTTATTCCAAATTCCATTTGTATAACGTTACTGATGTTAGGGCTCTGGGACTACTCATTTAACGTTACTAACGTTACCATTTTGCCAACGATCACATCAGTTGAGCTCCTCATGCCAAAGTGCCTGCTTAATGTTAACATTAGCCCCTGTCCATTTTCTTTATGCTAAGATAATATTAACAAGGCTAATACTGGCATAACCACAACGTAATTAAACAGTTCGCTTTTGGATTTGTTTTGGAACATGAGACTAATTCATGAGACAACGGTGTAGACATTTAACTAAAAATGTAGTTAAATGGAACACTTGTAACAGTACCCTAATTATGTCGCTCGAGAAGGGGCAAGTGCTGAACTCACTGGAAACGACAGAAGCTGAATTGAAATGACCTTGTGACAGTTTTTCTTTTAGTCTTACTGGTTGTGAAATCAAACATCATATCTAAACCCTGTCTTTTAATTGACCAAACTGCAGTTGTAATACTCTGCCTGGCCAAAAAAAAGGTCGCTGTTTGGGTTTAAATAAGCAAATACTTAAGAGCCTATGATTGGATCATTACTGCAGTGATTAATATGTTTCAGCTGGCAACAATTCTATTAACCTTAACTGATGCAGTGTGTAGCTTCTCATTTCTTAAGCAACCATGGCAGATTACGTATCCCATGGTCGTGGAAAAGATGTTACTGAAGGGGAAAATTGGTGGCCTGCATCAAGCAAAGAAAACAACTAAGGAGATTGCTGAAATCACAGGAACTGGGTTATGAAATGTCCAGTGCATTATTAAAGCCTGGAAGGATAGTGGTGAACCGTCAACTTTACAGCAGAAATGTAGTTGAAAAAAAATCTTGAATGATCGTGATGGAGATCTTTAAAACGCTTGGTGATGTCACATCGTAAAAAAATCGACAGGAGATCTCATGGCTATGTTTAATAGTGAAAGTAAGAGCATTTCCACACGCACAATGTGATGAGAACTTACAGGATTTGGACTAAACAGCTGTGTGGCCACAAGAAAGACATTTGTTGAAAAAGGTCATGTGGTCTGATAAAATCAGATTTACCCTATTCCAAAGCAATGGGCGTGTCAGGGTAAGAAGGGAAATGCATGAAGTGATTCACCCGTCATGCATAGTGCCTACTGTACAAGCCTCTGGAGGCAGTGTTATGATCTGGGGTTGCATCAGCTGGTCAGGTCTAGCCTCAGCCTCACTGTGCGGCAATAAAATGAAGTCAGCTGAGCACCTGAATGTACTGAATGACCAGGTTATCCCGTCAACGGACTTTTTCTTCCCCACGGCACAGGCATATTCCAGGATGAAAATGCTAAGATTCATCAGGCTTAACTTGTGAAAGAGTCGCTCAGGGAGCATGAGGAATCATTTTCACACGTGAATTGGCCACCACAGAGTCCTGACCTCAACCCCATTGAAAGTCTTTAGGATGTGCTGGAGAAGACTTTACGGAGTGGTCCGACTCTCCTGTCCTCAATGCAAGATATCAGCCAAAAATTAATGCAACTCGGGATGGAAATAAATGTAGTGAAGTTGCATAAGGTTGTTGAAACAATGCCAGGACGAATGCGTGCCGTAATCAAAGCTAAATGCAGTGCAACAAAATATTAGATTGTGCGACTTTTTTTTTGGTCAGGCAGTGTAGCTGTAAAGAGCAAAAACTATATTAATTTTTTACTTTTACTACCTGTTTATAAGAATCTGGTTCCATTTCAGAATGAGAGAATTAGGGGAGAGTGAGGGACTGCTGGTAAAGCAGACTGAGGCAGGTGTGAGATGTATGTGGAGCCGGAGCTTGCTGAAGCTTGAGGCAGCTGTGGACATTAAGGGTGCAGCACACACATTTCCATTGTCAGATTTCTTTAAGAAGGTTGACACACCAGGACATACTAAATGCATTCGTTGTGTTAAAGCTATCAGCTACGGTAAATTAGCACTTTGTTTCACATCATTGTCACCTTTTTCACCCTTAATGAGTATGCATCCCTGCCTTAGCAGTAAGCAGATGTAGTTGAATGAATTTCCTTGATTATCTGTGCAGTCACTTTCCTATCACTTTTCCAACTATCTGATCTGACAATTAGCTAGCTTATTCAAAAGTTACGAGGTTAATCAACATTAATTAACGTTAATTAACAAAGGTTAAACAACTTGCCATCATAATAAACTAATGATGAAGGGGTGGTGTAATTGTCTTCATAAAATCCCATTTGAAAGCAGCAATTCATTTGTTTATATTTAGAAATTGCTTCATCCACCAGTTTTCACATTGCAGTGACTTCTGGGTAAGTTCTGCACTTGAGGCCTACACTGATTCCCCAGGCCTCCATGTGGGGTTGTCTAACAAATTTCTTTTCAGGTGGTAAAGTTTAGAAAATAAGGCCTTAAGGTGAAAGCGATTTGAACCAAAGAGGAAGTCAACAAGGGTGTGTTAATAACAGAATTGAAACACAAGGGTTTTTGTTTATTGCACAGTAATGTAGAATGCACTATTATGAAGATGTAAATAAAAGAAACCTATTTTTACAGGGTTATGCGCCAAGTCAGGAGGCCAGCTGTGCAGTAATGTAACTGCCATGTACCCAGATGTCTACACTGGAGCGTGATGTAGACATACCACCCCAAATCTTTTACACAAAGTCTTTCATATATGTAACCACCATGCCCTGAAATAGTTTCTCAGAGCAAAATGTGTATTTCTTATTCCAGGGCCCATGTGTAAGACCCGAGAAGGGCCGCAAAGCCCTCGTCTCATTCACGTGATCACATTCAATGATATGATATACAGGGCTAAGATTAAATCAAGACCAGCAATAGTAGTCTATACATTTTCTTCCCTGGTCTTTCCAAGGTCTGTTCCTCCCTGTTTATTGTGCCTTGGCTTGCCATATTATCCTCTGTTTTGCACTTGCTATACTTGCACATTACATGTTAAGCTAATGGAATGGTTTGTACAAGTAGCCAGATGTGGTGAAAAGTTCCTGAGGACTAACATGGTAGACAGCTGTTGAACATGTAGCATTACTGGAATTTTGTTTTGAGAAATAAACTTTTCCTTAGATTTGTATGTAAATTACTGTGACCCTGTATATTTTGTCACATGTTTATTGGATATTAATTTATTTTTCTCTCATAATTTAATCAGCTGACAGAAAACCATGATCAGAATGTGTCAGAATGAGCTTTTTGCATATACGTAATCTGTTTTCCTGACATTTGAAGCGGAACATGCCTGAACACCTAACCATCTATAGACCTCAACTGTCATTGTTGCCTATTTGTTTATTTCCCTTAATAATACACTTTTATACATAGAAATTTAATAAAGAATATGCCGTGATGGGTCTGTGGTGTTCATTGTCTTTCTGCAGTTGGTTTTGGAATTGACCAGAGTGATGAGTATTTTGACATTTCTGGGATTTTGCATAGATTATTAAATAAAAGTAAATAGTCAATAGTACTGTAGTAACCTTTTGAGCAAAGTAGTGGCCTTTTGATCAAACTAAACTAGCAACACAAATAGCTGGACTATTTAGTCAACTTAAAAGATGTTAGTATGGGAAGTGGATTTACACAATATTGCACATTAAAATTTTTTATACCAGAAAACATCGCCAGAAAACATCTGTTGTTACTAAGGGCTACACCAAAATGTGACAAACAGGACTATCCATTTTAAATCGTCTGAAATTCTCAACAAAATCAGCAAGTCAGGCACCACAGAAAGCAGTCTACAGACAGAAATCTGAAGGCTTTTGTAATCACAACTTCTTTATGTTCTTACAACTTAAAGTCAAACAACTACACATGGTAAACAAAATAAACTCAGTAGCTTCATACTGTATAGGCTACAAGAGTTTACTTTTATTAGGTTTAAAACCAAACCATGGAAATGTCTATATTTCTTCTGTGGTAAAGTTTTTGAGTGTGTGCTTTTGAGAAAAGTTGTCCTTTGAATAATGGGTTTTAATATCCAGACATCATTAGTGGATCTTTCCCCAAATCCTAAACCCACCACCACTAAGCGCCAAGATGTGGTACTTAAATCTGATACCTGGCTGTAAAAGTCTGGTAAGATTGAATTGAATTTTCATCCCCATAAATATTGCACACAATTACAGCAAGTCCCACTGCACTTACAGCAGCTAGCATATTATTAAAAATTTGCATTAACGCCTCCTATTCATGTACTTTAAAGAATAGTTCAACAAAAATTCTAATGTTCCACTTTCCCCAATTAGCCAGTTCACACTGAACGTAGCTAATAATTAATGGGCACCGACCCTATATGGCTGAAAATATGTGGACATCTGACCATTACACCTATATGAGCTTGTTGGACATCCCATTCCAATACCATGGGTATTAATATGGAGATGTTCCCCCCTTTGTGGTTATAACAGCCTCCACTCTACTGGGAAGGCTTTCTACAAGATTTTGGAGTATTTCTCTGGGAATATGTGCCCATTCAGTCAAACAACTACGGTCAGGCACTGATGTTGGATGAGAAGGCCAGGCTCGCAATTGACATTCCAATTCATTCAAAAGGTGATCAGTAGGGTTGAGGTCAGGGATCTATGTAGGCCACTGGAGTTCCTCCACACTAAACTCATCAAATCATTTCTTTATCATAGCTTTGTGCACAGGGGCACAGTCGTGCTGGAACAGGAAAGGGCCTTCCCAGAACTGTTGCAATGAAGTTGGATGCATACAATTTTCTATGTCTTTGTATGCTGTAAATTTAACATTACCCATCACTAAAACTAAGGGCCCAAACACTGAAAAACAGGCAAGACCATTATCCTTCCTCCACCAACTGTACTGCTGGCACTATGCATTCCAGTCGGTAGCGTTCTCCTGGCATCAACCGCACTCAGATTCGTCACCAGACTTCCAGATAGTGAAGCATGATAAATCACTCGAGAACATTTCCACTGCTCCAGAATCCAGGGGCGGCATGCTTTACACCACTTTAGCCAATGGTTGGCATTGCACATAGTGATCTTAGGCTTGTGTGCAGCTGCTTGGCCATGGAAACCCATTTCATGATGCTACAGACACACAGTTCTTGTGCTGATGTTGCTTCCAGAGGCAGTTTGGAACTCTGTAGTGAGTGATGCATTTAGGGCACTCAGCAGCCCTGCTCTGTAAGTTTGCATGGTCTGCTGCTTCATGACTGACCTGTTGTTGCTTCTAGGTGCCTCCATTTCACAATAACAGCACTTACAGTTGACCATGGCAGATCTAACAGGGCAGAAATTTGACTTGTGGTAAAAGTGGCATCCTATGACAGTACCACATTTAAAGCCACTGAGCTCTTCGGTGTGAATCATTCTACTGCCACTGTTTGTCTATGGAGATTGCATGGCTATGTGCTTGATTTTATCCACCTGTTAGCAATGAGTTTGACTGAACCACCTGAAATCAGTAATTAAGAGGGGTGTCCACATACTTTTAGCCATATAGTGTGTCATCCAAATACATACACAAATCTTTATATATACTTCTCTTATCTGACATTGTTACACTGCTCTGTAATATAATTATAATAATAAACTATTTTAGAAATTAGCAAGAATAGTCCAGTAAGTAGTAGGAAGTAGTGTGATGGCCTTGGAAGCCCCTTCACATGGTCAGACCTTTTATCTCCTGTATTTGTAAAATAAATCTGACTGTATTTGGATGCATGTATTGTCCAATTGTCCACTATATTGTCTATCACTTGCTTTTTAAAAAAGGATTCTACTCATGTCCATTAACATGAAAATACAGTATGTGTGCATAAACATCTCAACTTTCACCCCTGGATTAAACCCTTCAACTCACTATTACTGATTTGTAACAATATCTTACATAACAACATATAAGATATTGGTATTAATTAAACCTGTGTTACACCTAAACAACAAAACCAGAGAATGTTTTAGCAGTGCATAAAAAAGCATCTGCTATCTGAATTGTATTTTTAAACATCTGTCCTTTTAAAGGAAGCTCCCTTTATCTCCACGGCTGGCGGTGGAGCTAAAAAGAACCAGACGCTATCTGAAGTAGGAGAGTGCCGTCTGCTCAGGCCCTTTTTAAAAACAAGGCCCAGGTTAAAGATGACAGAGAAGGCACCATGTGACCTCAAGTCAAGTGGCCTACGTCGGTAGGGCGCTTATCTAAAAGGAGTTAGAAAGGGAAGGATGGCACGGAGAAGCCACGGCACTTCAGAAGAGAGCTATGAAAAAGAAGCTACTGTGTTTGAGTTTATATAATATTGTTAGCTTTAATTAAAATGAGCGATTGATTGGATGGGAGTTGGGGTCAAAGCACAGAATCAGGAGCCTCCGTGGAGCTGATGAGGGCTAAAGACTGTTGCTAAAGGAACTTAACTGAGGCTCTTGAGCTGGTTTGGGATTTGAACTCACAACTCTCCTGGGGTGTGAAAAAATCTGCTGTTATTACCAAATCATTTGAGCACTGGGACTCAGGGTGGCAATGACAGAGTGGACACTGCTGAAGCGGCTCCTTGATGCCGTGCATCAGCATTCGACCCTGATAGGCCGGATCTGGCTGACGGTGATGGCAATTTTTCGGTTGCTGGTGGTTGCCGTGGCGGCTGAAGACGTGTACGCTGATGAACGTACCATGTTTGTGTGTGATACACTGCAGCCAGGCTGCTCTAATGTGTGCTACGATGCCTTTGCGCCCATCTCTCAGCCACGTTTCTGGGTCTTCCATATTGTCGCCGTGTCCACGCCGTCACTTTTCTTCATTCTCTACACCTGGCACAACCTTTCCAAGATGGCACCTGGGCAAAACACGGACGAGTGTGTGCGGAACTGTAATTCTGAAAGCTGCTCCATGACGTCTCATCATCACCCGAGAGACAAGGTGGCTGATGTTCTGGAGAAAAACATGTGCGTTTCACTACCTCGCAGCACTCTCGTCCAAAAACATGCCTCTCTGACAAGAGGTTCCTCAGGAGTCCTGTCCAAAGCCTACGTGCTCCATGTGTGTTTCCGTGCTGCATTGGAGCTGGCATTCCTTTCCCTTCAGTGGCTGCTTTTCGGATTCTACGTCCCGGCTCGTTTCATGTGTGCCGTCCCTCCTTGTCCTCAGCGCGTGGACTGCTACGTCTCACGTCCCACGGAGAAGAGCATCTTCCTCATTTTCATGTTCTGCGTGGGTGTCTTCTGCATCTTGCTAAACTTCCTGGAGCTCAATCACCTCGGCTGGAAGAAGATCAGAAGGTCAATGCAAGTAAAGGAAGGATGGAGGAGCAGTATTTATGGAGCAATAAATGAGAACGGACGATCTGGGACGAGCAGTACAACGTCTCTGCCTACACTGGAGCTGCTGGTGGAGAATCAACCTGAGTGGACGTGTGCAGGAAATGAGTGCTGCCCACCATTAAAACACGAGAAAGAAAAGTCTGAAAAGTCACTGCAGAAAGAGAGACACAATGCAACACAAGTGCTGAGAGGAAAAACACAATCACATAAAGGAAGAGTGTCCAAACGAAGTGCTGAAGTCTGGATATAAACTGAATCCTTCTTCACTTATCCATATACCTTTCTGATTTAGACCTTGCTTTTTGGTAAGTTTTAAAAGTGATTGACCTTTTCTTTTTTTTAACCATAACAAAACATACTGAGTGTGAAACACAATCACATGAAGCTCATCCAAAAAAAAAGTGATGAGGTGTGAATATCAAGCTTCAGATTTATGAACATGACTGTGTCTTTAATTTAACTGTCATACAAACATGTTACATTATGTCTAACGATTTTCCAGTAATAGTCACCCTAGTCTTTATAAAACATTCTTTAAAATATTTTATTTAAATGTGCAGATCTAATTAATGTGGGTTGTTCAATTAATCAGGCAATTTATCAGATATTGAAAAATCCTGTGGTCTTCAAAAAACAAGTCTTGATTGACTTAAAGAACATTTAATGAAAGCTACCCAAAGGAGGCGTGTCCAAATGACTGAGTTCTGGACATAAATACAAAAAAAAAAAAACACTTATAGCCTTTCAGATTGATGACTTAAGACATGCTGCCATAAAAGTACAGCTTTAGGCCTTTTATTTCATTTTAAAGTAATTTACAGTATTAAGGAAAAAATAAGAAAAAGGCAAAACAACCAAAAGGGCAAGACACAATCATACAAAAGAAGAAGGGTTGTGGTCTGAATCAAAACACTTATCACTTATCATTTTGATTGATCATTTATACTTTACACTGCCAGTCTAACACTTTTGAATGAGTTGAATCTGTATTATAAATGATCATTTGCTCAAAGTTAAATAATTCATTTCAAGTTTAATTTAATCCTGTGAAGTCCTCCTACTGGTGGCTCTTCTATGAGTGTCATAGCAGCAGTCACTCTGTCACTAAGA
Organism: Pangasianodon hypophthalmus; assembly: GCF_027358585.1. NCBI lineage: Eukaryota > Metazoa > Chordata > Actinopteri > Siluriformes > Pangasiidae > Pangasianodon > Pangasianodon hypophthalmus. The sequence continues at coordinate 10,515,175 of NC_069720.1, forward strand.
GCTTTATCGTTGAGCAATCTCAACTAACAACCAAAGAATTCTTTTATAACGTGCTGAAAATCATACAGTGTAAAACTGGCTTAAAGCTGTACAATTACACTCTATATTGTATGATTTTTCTGGCTTCTGTTGCTGTTATGATATACTTTGACTGGTTTTGCTACTGTTTGACAATGCAGAACAAGACTCCAATACTGAAATTTCACTTGTATCGAAAGGAAGGTAGTTCCTTAGCAGTTAACAAACCAGCTTGCAAAAAAATGTGTAACCTACAGTAACAATACTAAGTTCAGTAAATGTGAGTAGATAATTAAACTTCAGCAAATATCCATAAACAAATGTCTCTTCTGTAGACACAGTCTAATTTTTTTTTTTTTTGTGGGACAGTCCCAAAAACAAAAATTGGTCTCACATTCCACACAAACAAAACAATGTCCTGTATTTCACTCATCTGAGAGGTAAAATAGTATAAACATATTGTTTGAAATATATCTAAAATATATAAAGAGTTGACAAATTAAAGTCGCTGTTATGCTGGGAACATTTCACTGGCCTGGTTTGTGTCCACTTGTTCACCACTACAATTCAACACAAAGTGAGTGATCACCTTTATTCTGTGATTGACCATTTCTCTCCTGATGGGTGTGGTCTCTTCCAGCATGACCCCGCCCCCATCCACAGAGCTCACTGAATGGTCTGATGTTTTTCCTTCAATTTCTCCTTTACCTGTATATAAAATTAAATGTGTGGTTCCTACAGGTTAATACTTCACTCCAATACCCACTCTCTTCCAAAAAAAGATATGCTTTCATGGAAAAAACTGAAAAAGCATGAGTAAGTTTTGGAAGAATCGAAGAGGAAGTGAACTCAGAGCGTACAAAGAAAACCACTAAAGAAAGTAATCAGAAGAAGAAAAAGACGTTGTAAAGTATAACAAACCAGGAGAGAATGAAAGCCTTCTTGCAGTTGAGTCCCAGGACAGCTGAGAGAATTTTTTTTTAATAAAAGAGGCAGTGATGCTAAGAAAATAATTTTTTCTCATAACCAAAATACAGAGTTAAAGTGACGGAAGTCCCATAATGTGCAGCATTATCAATTGGGGACTGATGAATTTTCCCTCATACTGTGAATTAATTATAAGCTGTTTTTCCAAAGTGATGGTTTAAACATAACAAAATACACAACCGTAAGCAATTTGTGTTCACTACACAACTGCATGCAGATTGTTTACTTATTTTAATAAGCACTGTACTGTAAACTATTTCATTCATGTTACTCCAAACAAAATGTGCAGCTCATGCCTTTTAAAATCAAGGCAATTAAAATGTATTTATTTAGTTGCATATCCTAATGTTGGTCAGTTCTTGGTCAAGTGGTAAGTGTGTGCCAGAACTGGGACATCATTTGTTATCTGTGTGTCCTGCATTGTCTCACAAAAGCAGAACTGATTTGGTCACTGTAAACAAGGTTCACACACAAACTCACATGTAGAAACAGCATAGTAAGAGGTATGAGGAAAGGGTGTGCATATTTGTGCATAATCATAGACACTTGGTATTTAAATAAAGGTAAAGCTGTAGAGAGTGTAATAAAATAGTGTCTAGACCATTTTAATAGTTTATCAAGCATTAAAACATACTGAACACTCATTTATTCAACACAGATTATTTTTAATTGTTTAAAGCTACATATTCACCATAATGACTCGTTAACTAGCTGCTTTAAGAGTCTAATGATACATTAAATACATGCGTTATTAAAAAGGCAAGTGCATGTGGAGGATAAATCAGTTAAGCCTATAAAGGAGAGTATCAGATGCAGTGCTAGTATGTGCTGTAAGACAAATATGTGGTGAAATATAAAGTCCTCTGTTCACTTGTATACACATTCCATACTTCTATTGATTCTTCTCATTTTCGAGTAATTAAAAATGAATGTATTTCTCCTGACATCTGACTGGCAGTGTAAGACTTGTGTTAAAGTGAGTCTTAAATATGACATATAAACAGCAATAAGTATTTTATCAATGATTTGCATTTTTAGGAATTGCAAAGTAACACAACAAAAGTAAAAGAACATAATCACACAAAGGAAGTGTGTAAACAGATGTATCTGGATCTTTAAAAAAAAACCCTCACCCATTATTAATATCAATCTTTTTAAAAAAATCTTATCATATATATATGTAGGCCATTTTAAGGAATTCCTGGCATTTAGGGCATTAAAAATAATCCATTTATTACTCAGAATAAGAAATGTTTTATACTTCTAAAATGTTCTGTTCAGATGCACTTTAAAAGCAGATGTTTTACAGGAGCAAAAGTTGCTCTTCATGTGTGTGTCTGGTTTTTGTGTAAGGAAATAAAACAGGTGTCAAATGTTGGGCTCAACAATTATTCAGCATTTGTCATTTATTTATGCAATATACAGTTTGTAATATATTCATTTACATCTATAAAACACTTTCTGTATAAATTATACTAAACAGATTAAAAGAAAAAAATACATATGGTCCACATGCCTCTCTCTGAAACGAGTACTGTAGTGACAAAAATGACTGGAAAGCTACAGGACAAAATGTGTAAAGGTAGAGGGGTCAGTAGTGTTTTACACAGGTCCAGAGAGGCCCTGCGTTATTGTTATTATTCTGTCCCATTTAAACGACTGATCTGGAAGTGAAAAATAATTAGTCTAGTTAATGCCACATTTGGTTTGTTTGCATCAGGAATTTATAGGAACGTTAGTCAAAAAGTATAAATAAATAAGGATGAGGAATGACCCAAGAACACATTTAAGATGTGTACTTGGGTCATTTCTCATCCTTATTTATTTATACCAGAATGGTAAACAAGACCCAAAATGTGCTTTAGTAGTAGCTCTAAAGCATGTTTGCAATACTAATATATATAGGTGAAAAACAGAATATCAAAATGTAACAAAATACATTTCATTAATTTGGTTTTGTTCTACATTTTGACAGTTTCTATGTCTAACTGCGGGATAAACTAGCTATAAGCTTTAAGCATGAATGTTTTCATAGGGGACAATAAAAATGTAATGCATCGCCTCTCTGGACTCCTATATGATAATAAACAGTCTAATGTTTTACCAGACAAAGTTAATTCAAGCTCAGCAGATGGAGCAACACAGCTTAAGGATTTCACATTAAGGCCTGCTTAAGCTTGTCTCATTCCTATTCACTTTGTATTCACGCAAAAGCAATAAAATGACTTGGCAACAAGAAGCTTTAAAATACTGTAAAAATGTGCCGCTGGTCAATACTGAAACAATGTCAACTTTTCCATCTTAGTCAAACCTGCAATAATCATATAATATGGCAACAAGTAAAATGTAAAATACTGTTAAAGTGTTCCACTGGGCAACTGGTTTCCTGGAAAGCAAATGTGGCCCAAGTGTGGATTAAGAGTGTGCTGATTATCAGTTCTACAATATGTTTCAATAATCAACACACATAAAAATTTCCATTGCCTAGGTAGCGTTTGTGCTCCTTAGATAAAACCTGTCCTATTCAGCAGGATAAGAAACAGAGATGTCTTTCAAGGCTCATTATTTTGCTCACTAATTTAATGTCTTTCTCAGAAATGGAAATCCAATAATTCTGCTAAAAAATTTCCATGAAAGTTGGAAAACATGGGAGATAAAATTGTCTTTTTTTCCCGTTCTTTTTTTTTTTTTTTTTAAGAAATACAAGATTGTGGCAACATTACTAACTGTGATTAAAGTTTAAGCAATTATCACAGTCTGAGAATTTATAGCACTTATATTTTAACTAGGGCTGCAACTGATACTTGAAAAATTTGAGCAATTTGATAATTAAATCAAACGGTAAAATAGTTCAACTATTACAACTATAATAGTTCAACTACTAGTAATGTTAATCTCCCATTAACATGCAAGATAATCACCACATAAGTGTGGCGTAACACATACAAGGCAATGAAATATTTTTTTTCATCATTTCAATTCAATTCAATTCAATTTTATTTGTATAGCGCTTTTAACTATGGACATTGTCACAAAGCAGCTTTACAGAAATAAATGGATTCACAAAAATATATTGTAAATATTTGAATTTATCACTGTGAATTTATCATTTGATATCATCTATTATGATTTTTCTTACCTCTGCATCATATTATCATATTATTATGCAAGCATTTTGGTCTGCGTTGTTTATCATTTGGTGTGGGTAATTTCTGCAATTTTGACGTGCAGTCCCGAATAAGAGTCTTTCATTAGATTTATATTCTACTGCTGGATTTCAAAGAATTTCAAGAATTAAATCTCATGCTCTTTTTCTTTATAGAATACTCAAATATTCGAGACAATATAAAGCAAAATAATTTTTAAAAAAAATCATCAATAGTTGCAGCCCTTATTTTAGCCGGTTAACACTGTATCAAAATAATCCCTGTTTCTCGCTCATCACCTCTAGTGATCATTCATTGTACCAGCAAAGGCAACAGTGACAAAACAGAGCACAGGAAAAGGCAGTCTTAGCCATGCAAATATCTTCACACAGCAGATAACGAAAAGTAGTCATCATAAGTTAAAATAAAAATCCAAATGGCTATTAAACTACACAGCGTAGTTCTGTGGCATTGCAAGAATACAGTCATTTACCACTTTTTTTTTTTGGTAATATCAGGACTAGTAATGTGCCGATAATCAGGTACAATATACAGCGAAATATTCAACAGTTATTATAAGATTTTTATATTTGTCTTTACACATTTTATTTAATCTAAAATTGTTGTACTGTTATGCAAACAAGCCAAAAATTATTCAGTGTTATTCCGAATTACAAGCTAGTTTGTCTTATATAGTTTGTCTTGTATTTTATCATTAGTGATGTTTTAAATGCAATATTGTCATGGATCAACAATTACCGTGATATGAAACTGTAATATCGGCATTTGGCTAATCAGGACTTCAATCCGTGCAGAAGATGTCTTGACATGTCAGTTTAAAAACAATCAAGCAAGGCATGAAAAGCATTTCACAGCTTTGTATGCAAATAACTCGACCACTGGAAACATGATGCATTTTTTTGGTTTTGTAACTTCATTCAGTGTATGATGCTGGGAAAATATTCGCTCCCAGGTGAACAGTCGGTCTGGATATTGATGTCTCTATATATTTCTATATGTTTACTGACTGAGACAGGCTGATGTCAATTCGTGCTCATGGCGTGGCAGAGAGATTCAGTAGAAAGTGCAAATGGGAGATCCATGTGCCATGTGACTGACTGTTGATTCTAAAGCATTTAGTGCAATATGACCACAATCTCAAAATAAAGAAGCACTTCAGGGAGTGAGAGAAGTTTGCAGAGATGGGCGATGTGACAATGTGATAGCCAAATAAAAATATGTTGTGATATACTGTTTCCAAGTGTATGTGGATTTAATACAGATTTATTCCTGAATTTCTCTTCTTTGACCCATATTTAGAATTGCAGTAAGGCCTGTGTTTTCAGGAACATGTACCAGAACTGCGAGTTAGCATCTGGCTGATTAGATATGATCATAAAAGTTATGATGACTGAGTGTAAACATTATGTCTCACAGCATGAAGACAGTTAATACCAAACCATTAGATCCCATGTGTCCTAAACAACATTAGCCAGTCTGCATGACACTGATGAAGAACAGATTTACTACAAAAGACTCCAAGTGAAACAAACACAAAAACAGAAAAACGTGTAGGGCAGTGATACTCCATGACCAGGATTGAGAAATACCATATTATACAATAGTCCTTACACCATCAGCTCTCAACCTTGGGGTCAGATGGGGTCGCAGGAGATTTTTACCAACCAAAATTTATAATGTAGCTCTATGCACATGAACTTGATTTATGGAATGATTTTGAAATAAGAATTGAACGTCAAATTAACGTCATATAATGATTCTAATTCCATTAGCTTTTCACACAACGTCCAATGCAATGTTAAACAAAGTGGCCTTCACAACAGACCCTTGACATGCAGAACCACTATTTAAAATAAAAATATCTTCCACTGCATCGTCATACTTCCTAGTTAGGAACACTACAAAATACAATATTTATTATATATTTTGCAGCGTCTGACCAGAATCTAAACAACACATGGGCGATACTGCAGTCTGTTTTCTGTAGCCTACTGCAGCAGCAGTGTGCTCTGGCTACGCTCTCCACAGATTAACTTTAAGTGATCTTATAGAGTGGTAGTGCATGTTTATAATATTAACAGATATTTGCACATTTTGTTTATTTATGGTGAGAATTTTGGTCCTTTAAAATGGGGTCACTGTGCAAACCAGGCTGAAAACCCCTGCCTTTTACTGACCTACTCTCTCTACTGTTACAGTAACACGGAGCTAACTGGTAGCTGATTATCCTTTTTTTAACCAATTGTTTCATTTTCTCTTAATTTGCTGCTGGCAAGATTTTGAACAAAACCTCAGTGACAATAAATACTGTGCATTATGAGAAAAGTATTGTGATGTGATATTTTTGCCACATCGCCCACCCTGTACTTCAATGTCTGCATCGTTTCCAATATAACATTTGTTACTGCTGTCATGATTCCAGATAATCACAGTAAGTCACATGTAAACAGAAAAAAAGAGCCAGTGCACAAGAGAGAGATTAAGTACTTGGGGAGATAAACATTCCCATGAGTAGCAGTACAGATACTCACATTTTTATCAATTGTGTTTCGATGGCATGTAAGCTCAGTGCAGGCACTCAAACCTCTAAACCACATACAAACCAGAATAAAAAAAATTACAAAACAAAAAATAGGGAGCTATCCATCCACATAGCTGAAAAAAAGGAGTGCTGAACATATGCCAAAGGCTAAATCAGAAGCGCACACAGGATACTGCGTATAAAAGAGAAATAAATACTGAAAAATAAAGCCTACCAGGTTTTTCAGGCATCCATCACTAAATGTCTAGAAATAATGAATCAAGGTGACTGGACTTGTTCTAACTTTTGAGACGTTTCTCAACTCATCAAGATTATAATTCAATTCCAGTTGTCTTGACTCACTACACTTAGATGCTGAAAAATAAAGCAGTAAAAGATGAAGCTTCCATAGATTGTGTCTCTTGTACAGAGTCAGTGTTACTAGCCTCATTGCGGTAGGGGAACTAGGACCTCGACGTAGTTGATGGGAAAGAAGCCTGACTCGCCGTTGATCATCCCTTCGTACCAGTTCTCGTCGATCTGATTGGTAAGGATGATGATGTCTCCTTCCTTAAAGCCGAGCTCCCCTTCGTTTTCAGGGTCGAAGTCGTACAGCGAGCGGCAGCACGGCTGGTCCATGTGCAGCTCCGTCTCTGTTTCGGTTAGGAGTAATGCTGATTATTTGTTAATTCATACAATTAGATAAAACAGCTGTTTATAGCTGCTATAAGGTAAGTGTTAACAGAAATTAATTTGTTTCATGGATGTTCCACAATATTAAATGTCACTTTAAAATGTTACCATGTGTTAGTTAGTTTTAAAAAATTACCATTTAAAAAGTTATTCATTAATATAGTAAAAATTGTTGGCTGGGATGTAAGAGGAATACAACAATAACGGACATGCTTTTAATGCAAAATAATAAAAACTGGGGTCATGCATCACACCACCCGTTGTTGACTATTTTCCTGTAACAGCATATCTTGAAATGTTTTATTCCTTACATTAACCAACTGGCTGTTGGCCAGACAACGAAGTTAACAGTTCTTAATAGTGTTGATGTCTAGCTTTACATATCCAGTTTATTTTAAACCTAACAACATAACAACATGCACATCATTAAATCTGATTGGCTGATTCAAAAGAATGATGATTTCGCATAGCAGTTCCATCTAAAATGTAAAACTGTTTTGCCAGTTTTGATCAATAGTCATTTGAATTTTTCTCACACCCACCACCCCAGTGTCAGTGGTGGTTACAGCTCTGGTGTGCACAAATTCTGTACAAATCCGGTAATACTCACGACTGTTCACACTGGGGCTTTCGGACCACGCTGGACTGATGGGAGGTGGATGGCTGATGTAATCAACTGACACCAAAATGTGGAGAGTGATCATGAAGTGCACACATACACACACAAACACAGAGATCAATGATGAACATGGATGTGATCACAAAACTAAAAACAACAAAGTGATTTGCTTAGGAATACATTTGCTTAACACATACATATTCATATCCTAATGCAATTTTATTTTCTCTTCTTAAAGGGCATTTCTGTGGAGTATTTGTTTAAGGAACAGTTTGGCAAGAAGTTAAATCGACACAATGTCCCTTATAATGTAGTCAATCATCCAAGACATGTTTGGTGTCTGAAAGTTGCTTCTTTAGTTTTGCATTGGACCTATGAATCCAAAAGCCTCCACTTTAGAGTCCTGCAATATACACACCTAAATGGTCACACACACTTCTTAAAAGGCAATGTTTGACTCAGTAGCATTTGTACTTAAACGGTTTCACTAAATAAAGTAAGTATTACAAATATACAAATCAGATTACAACTATATTATCATCCAAATCATTCCTAACATACAATTCTGCCTTTAAGGCTGACAATCGGAATGCCACATCTCCTTTCTTATTCTAATGCAGAAACAGAGTAAGGTCGTCTATTTGAGATACTGAACAACTTGACACAGTTTGAGGCAAGTTTAGCTTCAAACACCAGACATGTCTTAGCTAACTGACTTCATTTTTGCAAAAATGTCACACTAATAAACAGTATGCTTGTGTATATACAGTGAAACAGTCAAATCCCATTTTAACCACTAGAGGGAACCACTATATACTTATATTCTTAAATGCTTATATGCTTGTATACCAAAATACTGCCTTTGGCTGAGGTTTTCTACAAGGCTTTCAACACAAATGGGTATATATTTAGTCAATATATGTTTACGTATAAGTCTGCTTATAGATCTATTTATATATTTGCTTATAGGACTTTATCAGCAGTGACTGTAAAAACTGAGGAACCTACTTTTTCCATTTACACTGTGATTCACTTGAATATCTGCAACGAACAACAGGAGATGAGTTTACAACAAAATTCCTCAAACCATTCCTAAAAAGATGTTTAGTGATGTGACTTGGCAATATGACAATATGATATCAGTTTGCGATGCTTTAACATCATGATTTACTGAGTTTTTTGTGGACATCTTCAGATCATCAGTTATTTTATAACTGCATATGCAGGCATTGGAAGTGAGGATGCTGAGAGTGCTGCAGATGAACAAATAAAGAACTAAACTTTAAAACTGAGTATTCTGAGTAGTTTTTGTATGTTGGTGATAGTATTTTTCATTATTGTTTACAATTTTATGTTTAATATACATTTTCAAAATATATATTAAAATATTTAAATCTATCACATTTGATGGTGGCATCTGAAATCATGTTGACGTCACCTAGCTACAGCACCGGTAAGTGCCTCTGGAAATGGCAACCATAATATCAGAATATATATATATATATATATCAGATTTTTTCAGGGGCCCCATCAGACCGAAACTACCAAAGCCATAACGCACAACATCATAGCACAAATTACATGTATGCTGCTTAAAATAACAGCACCCCAATGTAAAATGCTTTCCATGTCCCTGACTGAATTGTTATTAAGTGTAACATAAAATTAAGTTTTGTGCCATTTTTGTGAAAAAATTTCATTTGTCCTCCTTTTTTCCTCTCGTTAAAAGTATGTTCTTGGTTAAACTTCAAACAAATAATGTCTGAAGTTCTAGTTTTTCATAATGTGGCTCTATTGTTTTGTTGAAGCTTTGTCTTAGACAATTTTTTTAACTAATGTCTTCTGCATTAGTGTCAGTAAGAAAGACAATTTTTTATGTCCAAAGATTCACTTAATAAGCACATTAAATTTTACAAAGAAAATGTATATATGCTGCTTTTTTCACAGATGTTTTCTTTGCCTCTACACTAACATTAATCATATTAAATTACTTTTTGTAACCTCTATTCTTGATTAATATTTCAATTGTTTAAGTGATTTCTAATGATTTTCAAAAATATATATGATATAAAACACTTCCACAAATAGAACAAAAGCATATGAAAAAATGGAAACAAATTCACAAGTGGAATAATTACAAAATTATGGACTGCAATGGTTAAGAGCCAGGATTAGCAAAATAATTTAGTTATACTAGGTATAGTTCAATGGTACCTGTGGATTTTAGAGAGGAAGTGTAGGAGACACCATTATGCTGATTGCTGTTGATGGCCTCCAGGCTGGACATGATGGACTTTGGCTTGAACTCTTTCTTAGGTTTACAGCTTGCTGTGTTTATCCTGCAGGAAAAATCCAAATCAGCATTGATCATTCATGATAAACATTGCTCTTTTATGCTAATGCAGTGTCCAGCCCTCTTGTTCTGTTCAGGTCAAAATTACCCACTTTATCTGTATAGTAGAATGACACTAAATATACTTTTTGCCTGAGGCTTTTTTGCTCATTGAATAACTAACACTGTTCTCACACCGGCAAGTGACAATGCAATGGGAACTAGCTCAATTCCTGACAAGCATCATATGAATGAAGAGCTCCTGAATTTTATTCTTTTTTTTTTTATATATAAATTTAGGTTGCAGTGGTAATTTCAACTATTTCTGTAGTAAAAAAAAACAAGATTAACTTATTAGTTAAAACCTCTCCAACACAGGCCAAATCTCAAATGACCAGATGATATGAACAACTTATTTAGTGCACTACATTCCCAGCAGATAGCAGACTGTGGCTATTTTAATGCCTTATCAGAAGTTAAACCATAATACCAAATACCGCATGCCCAGGAAACACAAACCTCATATGACGCATCACTTTTGTGAAGGCACCTTGACTTACACTTCATTGCACATACACCAAAAATGTACTACCAACCAATTATCCATCACTCTCCATCAACACTCTCTACAACATCCAATCTGCAGGCCCAGAATTAACCTTTACGCGCTGGACTCAATTTAAACAAGAAAATAATGTCGAAAAAATTATATAAGATTTGAAATTTCAAAAAAGTCTGGAAAACAGAATGTGAATGTTTGTGTGTTTTTCTCAGCTACTATTCTGTTGAATATACAGAAGAGAAGGAATAAGACAATGCTATCAAAAGAATGTCAGCCGAACACACTTAGTCATGGAGAGACTGGAACACACTTTTATACCTGCTCTGTAATTTGCCATTGAGTTCCTCCAGGATGTCGCTGGATTGACGGTGATACTCCAGTGCTGCCTCGATCAGAGCTGCTAGCTGACTCACCTGCTCCACCTACAGACAGGGGAAAACAGCACATTTCAAAATACTGAGGAATGCCCCCTAAGTGGGGTGGGGTGTGTGATCAATTAAATGGTAGAATGCCAAAAATGTACTTTCTTCATTCTTATAGTCATTATAAACAAAACAGACAAACACGTTGTAGAAAAAAGCTCACAGCTACAAAAGCACTGTGGGTCAGAAGGTGTTGATTAATTTTCTATAACAGCACTGAAAGCTATTATAATAGCACTACAAGCTATAAATATAAGCAGTTGAAAAGCATGATGTGTCTATTGCAAACTTCAGGGTGTGCTTTTATTGGAAAAATAACTTCATGGTCACGCATCACAACACCCCATCATTGATTATTTTCCTAAAACAGCATGTTCCATTGTGTTTCATTCCTTACATAATATAATGTATTTATATGTAATATATAGTACATTTAAACATCTATCTGTGGTACAATTACTGACAAAGCGGAGGCTTTAAGAACTGCATTTATAAAACCTCTAATGTCCACTCATAGCATGCAACCTCAGCAGGAACAACTTCCTGTTATTTTCAAAATCTGCTGCAATGTTCTGGAGAACTCACGTCATTTTCTAAAAAGTTGAACATGCTCCTCTCGGCAAGTTCCTTGGACTCCACAAACTTCTCCACAGCCTGCTTGATTTCATCATCAGCAATCTTGCCTTGACGCTTCTTCTTATAGTCGTAATCTAACCGCCGTCCCTCCAGCTTCTTTAGATGATGCTAAGAAAAGAAGAGGAAATATATTTAGAGATTGCTTTCAGTGACCATGTAAGTCATGTTGCAGTCTTCAGTATCTGAAGGACACCTCAAAGCTCTAGGAAACTAATATAATAAGCTATATTACATTTGTTAGTGTACTATATCGCAATATAAAGTGATTTCAGTAAGAAAACAAAACAGAAAAGTATGTTTATTATATGCTTATTGTATTGTTTGTAGTCTTTACCCCAATCTCCTTCAGGTCTTTGTCCTGCAGTGTCTGCAGCGGATCGATGAAGTTCTGCTTCACGTTGATATCGAGCGAGTCTTTAACATCGGCCATTTGTTTCATAGCCTCGCCCACATCCAACAGAGCACAACCTGCAAGACACATGCACTCCCATCAGCCACTGCAGAGCCTTCAAGAGGTTCAATAAACATGCTGCGTGACCTCTCTTTTTGTAAACAGTGTACACTCTTTCCAGGTTCTTACATCAGCTTGTAGAGTGAATACTACTTAACATACAGAGACAGTTCTTTCAAAAATTCACCTGTGTTGCAAACAAAAGTAGTGTGTGTCCTCTAATCCTGCACTTCATGCAGTATGTGCTGGATTAATTCAAAGCACACTAGGTGTAAATTCCTCACCTTATCCAATTTATTATCGTTATCACTACGGACATGTTTTCATAATTCACTGCTGTATTCTGCCTTCAGTTTGAGAGTGAGTACCTCTTACAGAACACTATCAATAAATGCCTCAGTATATATGTGTGCTATTTGTGTGGGTGTTTGGTTATATGATCATATTTGTAAATATATTTGGTTACTTCTAAAATATATTAGTAATACTAATTTGTATATACAGTGGATCGGTCTTTCAACTGCAATACAGCGCATTACAAAACAGAATTCATAACTCACACAGCTGATGAAATTTTAATGGAAACCTGGTGTACCACACTGAACTTTTACCACTTCTACCATTATATATACACATATAGTCAGGTTGAAAAAGTTATTTTATCTGTCTACCACAGTATATTGGAGTTGAAATTAAATAATTCATATTTATATGTGGTCCTGCCCTTTTAAAGAGTCCAAAAGTAATTGGACAGTTGACTGCTCAGCTGTTCCATGGACAGGTGTGTGTTATTCCCTCATTATTTCATTTATTAGCAAGCTCTAGTGAGATCAAGTGTTTTTAAGTGTGGCATTTGCATTCTGTTGCAGTTAACTCTCAATATGAAGTCCAAAGAGCTGTCACTGCCAGTAAAGCAGGCCATCATTAGGCCATATCACCTATTTGGTACATTCTTAAAAGGAAAGAGCACACTGGTGAGCTCAGGAACACCGAAAGGCCTGGAAGACCACAGAAAACATCTGTGGTAGGTGGCAGAAGAATTCTTTCCCTGGTTTCCCTTAGGCATATCTGTGTCAATGTCAACAATCAAGAGAAGATTTCACCAGAGTAAATACAAAGTGTTTACCACAAGATGTAAACCATTAGTAAGCCTTAAATACAACTCTAAAGACCAGATTAGAGTTTGTTAAAAACATTTAAAAAGCCTGTACAGTTCCAGATGAGTCAACATGTACCAGAATGATGGGAAGAGAAGAGTATGGACAAAGGAAGGAACTGCTCATGATCCGAAGAATTCCACCTCTTCTTGGAGCATGGGCATGTATGACTGCCAATGGAACAGGTTCCCTTGTATTTACTGATCATGTGACTGCTGACAAAAGCAGCAGGATGAATTCTTAAGTATATAGGGCTATATTATCTGCTCGGATTCAGACAAGTGCTTTAAAACTCATTGGTCATCTTTTTCACAGTGCAGATAGACCTGAAGCATACTTCAAAAGCAACCCAATACTTTTTTAAGGCAAAGAACTGTAATGTTCTACAATGGCCAAGTCAGTCACCTGACCTGAATCCGAGTGAGAATACATTTTACTTGCTGAAGGTAAAACAACCAAAGAACAAGCATGAACTGAACACAGCTGCAGTAAAGGCCTAAAAGAGCATCACCAGAGAAGAAACCCAGTGTCTGGTGATGTTGGTGATGGTGATGTCTCCAATGTTGTTTGATTTATTGTCTCCTAACGTAAGTCCATTAAAAAGGTTTATTAAGCCTTTTGGCTAAATGTTGAACATGTCCTTCATGACACTTAATTTTCACTCACTTTAAATTATGCATCAGTTTACTAATAAGTACACATCATGTATGTATCAGTGATCTTACAATATTATTAATTAATTCCCAATGGACATTATCTGAAATAAGCTTTCTTGCTCTTAACAGAAATGAAACGACACACGTTACCAACAAGAGTGACTAAAAAAAAACATGTCAATGTAGAGCTTATATTATTGTGGCAATAGTATGGCCTTTTCAGTCGCTAGCTTATAACCTGCTAGCTAAGACATTAATTATCATTTATTCTGAAAATGCTTGAAATAAATCCACACAGCGTGCTAACATCTGGCAGAATGTGCAGGGACTTGGCCTCTAACTATAAGTGACCCAACATTACGTTTACTATTTTTCGAAATCGTTTGAACACTGCATTTGTAAGGGAAATGACCAGAGACATTCAGTCAAGTCTAAAGCTCTAAGGCCATAACTAAGAACTGCAACATATGCTCACTTGTGCATTCAGACGTTTGGGCCCAACTACAGCATTGGTGTGAAGGTTAATGCTGGTGTGTGAGCAGTCTGTGTGTATGTGTGTGTGTGAGAGAGACAATGAAAGAAAAAACACAATATATAAGTGAGAGTGTGAGACAGGGTGTATATATGTAAGAGTGATTTCAACATCAACACAAAGCAGGATATCCGTTGCTGTTGGTCTGTGGTTATAGTTTGCATGCGTGTGTGTGTGTGTGTATGTACCAAACGTAGAGTCGTCTCCAAGTTCACGGCCGTACCGGAGCATGCAATCTCCCAGAAGCCCCTCTGTCTGTGGGTAACCAGTGGTCTTTACCTGTCCTCTGATCTTTGACATGGTGTTCAGCATCCCCAGTTTGGCTCGTGATGCTACAAAATCATCCAAACACAACTCATGAGCCTCAATGGCACTGAATAACACTCACCCACACACACACACACACACACACACACACACACAAACAAATTGCAGAAGTAGTTGCATTTATTTGGCTCAAGCTTTTTTTTTTTTTTTACATTTTTACTTTTGTCTGTAGGAATTTCTACAACCCAGTGCACCATGCCCACATGCATTCACACACTCATTCACACCGAGGCCAATTTAGTAGCCAATTCACCTATTAGCATGTGGTTTGGGAGGTGGGAGGAAACTAGAGAGCCCAGAACAATCCACACAGACATGCAGAAAATACGGGAAACACCAATTCTGAACTACTGGCCACAGATGGCTTGAGAAATGTCAGAATTTAATCTCACAGTCACAAGGAAATGCATCACCATCACAACCGTTCAGAGCTGGTTTACTGCATGGGTTTACTGCAGTGAACAACTGAGCTTATAACTGTTTTAACTAAATATTAACTGTAACGACTACAACAATCTTTATAGTAGCTGATTTTTAAAAAGGTAAAAAATGAGGCTCCCAAGTGGTACATCCGAATGTACATGTTTGCCCTATCTTTAGGAGATCGTGAGTTTGAATCCCATCTATGCCATGGCCGGGTGGCAAGGGAGCAAAATTGATTGTGCTCTCTGGGTGGGAGGGGCACACTCTCTCTCCCCTGTCAATCACAGCGACACTAAGTAATCGTGGGCGTCTGTGAGATCACGTATGCGGCAGATAGCGTGTTCTTCTCAGTCAGTTATGCTGTCCTTTGACACACTGGCGTTTTAAAAGGTGCAACTGGCTTAGTTTCTTGTGTCTCAGAGAATGCATTAGGCTTCACCCTCCCTGGTTGGTAGCTGTTGTATGATAACTAGCTGGTGGGTGGGAATTTTCAGGTGACCAAATTGTGGAGAAAATAAGGAAACATCCAAAAAAAGGAGTAATAATTACTCCCATGGTCCTCAAACACTTTTTTTGTAACAAAGTTAAGCGGTTACGCTGCACATCCTGTGTTCTCTTACCTGGGTTTGGCTGGAGGTATTCTGTGGTTTTGGTTAGGAGCTCAAACACAGACTTGTTGGTGACATCTATTTTCTGCAGGACAAAGTCATAGCAAGGGAAGAGAAAACAAAAATGATGTAATAACGTTGTCAAGTCAGGAGCCCCTTAATACTCCTACAGTCTATAAGCGAGTGATTTTTCCTTAAACACACTCACCAGTATTGAGATGACAGAGAATGCACGTCTGTGACATTGTGTAATCTAGGATTATATTGTGGTTATATTGTGGCACTTTTCAGGGAAAAAAAACATCACCGTGACTATTTAGGACATGCACAGACAGAAAGAACTGAAAGTCTGCAGAAGAACTGTAGCAAGTTCTCCAAGATGCATGTAACAAGCTACCAGCTGATCTCCTTAGCAAAATACACAACAGTGCACCAGACTTTCTCTTACTTCTGTCTAGACAGTCTTGACAATGTTTTTTAGAGAAGTGTTCTAGTGCATATTACATTATGTATATTTAACTTTTTTTTATCTCTAACATTTCTAACATCATAATATTTTTTTAATTAAATGTTTGGAAATATAATCCTTGTTTTTTTCCTTCACTTAAACACTAATACAAAAGACATAAAATAAATATCTACATAAAAATTAAGGGGGGGGGGGGGGGGGGGCACAAACTTGTGCACAGTACAGTAGGTCATATAAGTTTTAGTCAGAGGAATGGCAAAAATGTAGCTGCCTTTTATGGCTTTTGCATTCCAGCTGTTGGAGTCCTAAGTAAAGCTCATATACAATATATGAAGTGGATATTTAACTTGGTATCGCCTTCACATAAAAACTAACATACTTTTTAAGCATAGTATTTACTACAATTATTTGATAATACCCAAAACTGTGATAAATTACTGTGATGTTGGTACGTACCAACTGTGAGGAGAGCTGTCATGCCAAATGGCAATTTAAACTGAGTGGAACTTTTCAGTACAACAGAGATCAAGAAATAACGTCTTTGACCTGATTCAAGCAGGTACTCATTTAAGCAGGAATCGGGTTACAGTAAGCAAAAAACATAATAGGAGGAGTGAAATTAGCAAAGAGCCAGAGGAAGTCCTTACCCGCTCCATCTCCATGAAATCCTCATCGAGCTTTGTCCCTTCAGCACCACTTATCTTCTCACTCAGTAACTGAGAGAGAGAGAGAGAGAGAGAGAGAGAGAGAGAGAGATAAATATCTCCTGTACTGAAATTATTTTAGTATAAAGTTATGAATTAAATCAACATGAGCCGTAAGCATATCAGGTGAGCACTTGGTCAGCTTATCCTTCAAACCATGGGCAAGTATTCTTTACAAGAGAGCGCATCACATTAATCAAAAGAGTGGAATTATTTTATTCGTTTGACAACTCAAAATAGACATTATAATATCATGATAAAACAGATTATAATCTGTACACACATTACACTTTCAAGACCTTGATATAGTATCTCACGGCTACATTAGGTTGTGTGATATAAAAAATAAAACACAAAATAATAGGATCTGCTGGATCAAGTGCTATTTTAAGCTGCAGAATAATGAAAGTGGAAGCCATATTGTTAAATTAAAGCACACTTTTCAATGCTTACCATCTTCTTTTTTTAATTTCATATCACAGTAAATGCAAAAAGTATTTTTTTGTAATTTTGCGTGAATGTACATAAACCTAATCAGCCGCGTAACCCAACTCTGAGTACAATGAACTTTACCCATGTAAATATTGACAAGATTTTAGACTAAAAGTTGTCAACTCTAAATATGGCCCTTAGAGTGTAACCTAATAAAGGAGCTAACTTTATGCTTTATTACACATCTGAATGTTAGATTTGTAAACGGACATGCTGCTCGCTGCCGTTTCTCAGTGTTAACACTAACCTGGCCCCTAGTCATCACTGCTATTCGATAACACTATAAAAACATGGTTTAAAAAAGAGTAGTATCTAAAATGATAAATCAGTTTACTCCAGTGTTTAGCGGTGATCATGTTGGCATTATGACAGTGTGACTAGGTTCATGTGTAGTGCTACTCTCAGCAAAGCTTGAGGTAACCTGAAATCCAGAGCAGTAGGGCACCAATTTATGACACTATGGAGATTAGTGTTGTTAGCACAGCATGGTAAATCAGGCTAGCATCCCTGCCAAGTAGTTATTTAACTTGCTAAGCTTCAAAACCTAGCTATTTTTAACCAAGAGATGATCTGTTTACACTGACGGTGTATAGCTTCAGAAAGTGTCTATGTGCTCGTGGACTTATGGGTTATGAAGAGCTGACCTGGTATTAACTGGAGAAGCCCAGTACTAATCAGTCATTTACAGCTAGTCATTTCTGTCGACACACAGGTTTTGCCCAGGCCTCATCATACCAAACTAGAAGCCAGAGATGTTCATGACTCACTTTTTGCAAATCTGAGTCAAGTTTCAAGTCTTTAGTCATGCACTTTAGATAAGGGGAGGACAAGTCAGGGAAGGACAAATCATAACTTCATTAGTTTAGGCTAAAAAGCACCAACTAACATTATTATAGACAATGGAAAATAAAGAGTACTTGAATCCCCAGGAGGAGTGACTTTATATAGTCATAGTCTTTATCCTCCCATAATAATGTCTCTGGTGATAAAGCATTGTGTCAATTATGTGGTCTAAAAGCATTATTTGAGTATGGCTGATGTCTTCATTTTCATTCACTGAAGTGGTAGGTGAGTGCAACAATTTTTATGATGCACTTTTCTGTACTGTGCTTTTGTCACATTTCCCTTCGTATTCTGTATTCTAGAAATGGTCCCTGGAGGACTAGTGGTTAGGCCACAGCGCTCTCACAGTTGCGGCCTGGGTTCAATTCCCTGCCAGAGAACCGACCCCAGCCACTGGGGATGCATGCAACAGTGCCGTTCCCAAGCCCAGAGAAAACTGGGGAGGGCTGCGCCAAATCAAAAAAATACCAATGATCCGCTGTGGCGACCCCTAATGGGAGAAGCTGAAAGAGGAACAACAACATTCTGTATTCTAGAAATATTGTCCAGCATCCGTTTATCCAATTACTATGCCTAGTAAAAAATAGTTCCTACCAACAACCTGACCTCTTTCTTTGCATCATGCTTTGCGCAATCGAGAAATAGATGACACAACTGGAGCGTGTTGCAATTAAAAAACAAATTGCAAAAGTCAGTAGGGAGTAGAGTTTTTTTCTTTCTCTGGTATTGCATGATTGAGGTATAAAAAAAAATACTACTGAACCTGCCTGTCATCCAGACAATTGTAAATGAACAACTAGTAGCCAAGATACCTAATCTGCCTGTCCCGGGTGGCCAGACTAGTGATTTGTCCATCCCTGCTGCTATAATGTTCAGATTTCAGATTTAGATCGGAGCTTGGAACACGGCAGCCATGCTCGGCGCCATCTTGGATGAGTATGTAGCGTACATTACAGCTTTTTTCAATTGCTTAGGCAAAATCGTCAAATGAATGTAAGTGATTGATAAATATTGTGTTAAATACTCCACATCAATAACTCATTTGTTTCACATTTTGTATTTCTTATGGCTTTCATACAAAATTCAAATGCTAAGGCACATTTTTGCAAACAGAAAGCACATCTGTCATCAGCTGGCTCAGAGATCTATTTAAGTACAACTTGGTGATCGTAATGGATTTTCCGAAAGTTTTCACTCACATACATTTATCCTTACACACAAACTAGACCAGCTAACAGTCACAAACTGAGAAACACTCTATATAATAGATATCGAAATAGAGGCTGTCTGAAAGAGGTAATGTTAAACAAAGTAGTAACACTGTAATGTGTACCATCTCTGGTTTTAGGGCATCCAGTCACAGTTTACATTGATATCATACCTCAACACATTTTAAAGCAGAAAGAGGAAACTGAATTGTGCATGGTACAATTCCCGAATATGGAACAGGAAGGCATTAGACCGGGTCAACAGGAAGAGGAAGAGGTGGCTGGGTAACAGGGAGAGCGAGCCATGCAAGACAAGGAAGAGACGGAGAGACAGACAGGCAAAGCGCAAAATTATTGGATTACCATGTAACAAACCTCCCCTTTATTAATTTATTCGTTTGCTTGGGTGTTGGATTTCAGCTACACTACACTTAGTATTGGTATCAAAATCAAAATTTTGCACTGCAACATCCCTAAAAGAGATGTGGAACCAGAGAACTGTTATATAACTCTATTGCTAGCACAACACGGTCACCTCACATTTAAACACGTCAGGTAAAAATGAAGACTTGAATAATGTTTATTTACATGAAATGCAAAGAGACAGAACCCCAGCTCATAGATGTTAGCCAAAAACTCTTTTGTTGAGGGAGCAAACATGATATTTCGTGTCAGAGACATTATCACCATCATAAATCTCACTCATGCTGGAATACACCAGTATGTGGGGGAAAAAAGTCATATATCTGTCCTGATAGCACAACACAACACACACATCTCACAGATAAACATATCGCTAAAAAATTTAACATGCTAGCCAGGCTCAACTAATATCTTTTTCGTACCATGGTCTGTCCAAATACTCGATTTTGATTGGCTGGAAGGTGTGTGTTCAAACCGTTGAATGCACAGGTAGTTCCAGTCAGTTTAATCACTGTTCTAAATTAATATACTGCTTTGAAAAAATGGCAACCATAGTAACATACAGTTACAGTTGCATACGGTAGTTAATCTCACAGCTTCATTATTAGTAGAGATGCGTGCTGGTAATTCGCACACGCACAATCTCACTCTCTCTGTTTCTCTCTCTAATAACTATTTATTATAATTCAATCAAATAAATGTTAATCTTATCCCACGATCCCTGTGTATGATTTAGAGTGGGCAGAATCCTAGATCTAACGACCCATACATAAAATAACTAACAAAAAACTGACAGCAATCAGCGACAGCTTTAACTTGTCAGTGCAGGCAAGTGACCATGGTATAAGCTGGATAAACCACGGCTAGGTGTGCATGTAATGTAATGCACACCTAGCTGTGGATTATCCCTTACTTAAATTCGAGGAAGGACAGAATACCACAGTTCACATACACAAATGCTGGCCTATGACATTTCCCTTAGTCCATGTTAATGCACTTGACTAGCTAATTAGCTCACCATTCGTTATTACATTACGTTAGCCACCATTTTTTAGCCTTGTCAGTTAGGTTTCTGGACAATGTAATTTTGGCTTGTAACACTGTAATTTAATACCCATCAACATAAAGACAAGAATTAAATTCATCAATGATCTCTTTATTCCATGTTTTCCTGCCTGCCTACTCTCTCTCACTATCTCTATATCTCTATGTTCCATAACAACTGCAGCCTGAGGTCAAACACACACCCACACATGGCCCCATTAAACACCCACGGCTTGTAAAGCAAGTGAAGAGTGAAGTGGTGAAGTTCAGTTTGATACAAAAGAATGTATGTTTCAAAATTCGTTATCATTCAAGAGTTTCAAAATTTAAAAAAATTTTAAAAACCTACAACTACTGCACTCTGCAGTGAGAAATCCCCCTTGACCCAGAGCATGTAGATACGTGCAAAAACTGGCGCTCCCACTCTTACTGATGCTGACTAAAACTTGTGTCATCTGTCATCAGTTGAAATGAAGCAAGAGTGACAGAGAAAACAAGCAGTAGCATTCTACACTTACACTTAAATCCAGGCTCTTTAGCTATAGTGTAATCACACTTTACATATAATTACTCTGTAATGATGTGAACATTTAATTAAATACACATCAATGAGCATGAAATGAAAAAAGAAACAGTTTTTCTATGGAGCTTGAAAGGTGCAGAAGAATTTGAATGTGAATTTTATATATTTGAATTATTAACATATTGCATTAAATAAAATTGTGGTTTATTTAATATATTTACTTTTTTTAATCTGTTTTTTTTACTTTTTTTAAAATTGCAACAGGTAAAAATCAGAACCCTAAGACTTCAGATTTTAAAAATTCTCAGCCCTAAATACAAATCTCTTAAATTCTTATCTCAGAAATACAGATTTTATATAAATTAGGTCAAAGGACTACAGGACAGCTCATCTTTGACCTAATTTACATAAAATGTATATTTATGAAACCTGAATTTTTGGCATTTGTGTTTAGGGTTCTGATTTTTTCAAATCTGGATTCTTACCCCTACAAGTTTCAAAACAAAGTTAAAAAATATTACAGAAAAATCTAATTTTACTTAATGTGATGTGTATACAATTCAAATATATGAAATTCTTATTCATATAGGTTTGTCATCCTCAAAGCTTCATATTTTTCTGCAGATATAGGGCACTTAACTCCATTAGTTTTGGAGAAACACGCACGCACGGTAGCCTGAGCAACCAAAAAAAATATATATATTTTTTTGTGTTGTTTGAGCCAAGGACCACATTATTTACTTCATTTTTGTCAGCGTGTGTGAAAGATCTTTCAGCGTGCAGTTAGCCGAGGCAGGAGGCAAGTGCATAAACTCTGTGTAGGTTTTACTGGAGCGAATCCAGGAATCATAGTCAGAGGTCAGAACACAGGCAGACGAGTCAATCGCAGGCACAGGTCCAAGCAAAGAGGAACTAGAACACGGAAGCACAAGGCTAAGAAACGCACGATAACAATAAATGAGACTTTGTGCAGGTACACAGTCACATCGGGGTGTAAACAAAATAAATATTAGGCTAACGTAATACAATGGGAAACAGACCAGTGACATGACAATGGTGACCAAAGCCAAAACAACAGCATATGACAAATAAACCAAAGCACATGGTAACTGTTGGAAACTGCAATGTGAGGGAGGAAGCCATGACAGGTCATCATGTAAATCCATTTCTGGTACACATGTCTCTACGGAGCGTTGTAAGATGGCTGCCAAGTGGACAGACTTTACTAGGTGGAATTTAGCACCATCTAACTAAGCCCAAGCTATGCTGGAGTAGATCTGGTATGAAAAATGTACGGCATTCTAACTATCCGATCCAATGTCATTATTTTTTATTACATCCATGCCTCTGCTTACAATTTCACATTTCAAAAAGGACAACTTTAAGAAGCCATGACACTATCATAATGGCATTACAGGAGATCAATTACTCCATTAGGAAAACTGCAATTCTATAAGATAGTCTTTAAAACGGAGTTGTGTTACAATCCAAAGTCACTGCCAGGTCATGGTTTAGTGGGTAGAGTATGAGGGATGGTGAGCAGACTGAGAATGAGGTTAGGAGTGTATCGATCTAGAAGTACCAGGAAAAAAAAAAAAAATGAACCCAGACACTTCAACCTTGAACACCCAGGAGTCAGAAAAGCATAGCCAGGGGAACATGTTTTATCTATTTAGTTACAGCAGTGTAAAAAATCTCATTAATTAATCAGTAAATAACAATTATCAGTTATTTATTATTTAGCTCTTATTCATCAGTTATTAGTCTATATGAGTGGTTATTTGAATTGAATGGGTTTAATGCAAACCTCAGTAACTCAAAAGCCAATCAGCATTTAAATAATGTCACCCTTGACCCAATGGGTTCTGTCTGTAGAAGCTCAGGAATAGAAAGCTCTATGGCTCTAACACAAAAAATATTGTTTTACACATGTTTAAATCATGTTCATAAAAGAAATCTCGGCTGAGATGAATTTATGTTACACTTAAAGGTTCCCAGGCTACAAAAAGTTCAAAAGCCCCTGGCTGAATCCAACATAAAACCCAGCTGAGATGAATTCGTGAGCTCCACTTACATTATGACTAGATTTCAGTGAACTGAGAGTGTTGGCAGTGCTTGTGTGCTTGTGTGGACATGAGAAAAGGTGATGCTATAATGCAGTGCTATAATCAGGAAGCTTGACCAATGTGTCCTTTGTGTGAGGAAATGAAAACACAGCTTCCAAGCTTTGAAGTAAAGACAGCGTGAACCCGCAGGCAAAAAAGCATCAAATGCAGAACACAGGATGTGAAACCTCTACTCTGGTGATGGGTTCCTGATAGAAAAGTCAAGTCTTCTTTATCATTCTTCTTTATTCACTACTACTGTATTTACCAGTACTTTGGTTGTACTGTTCAAAAACTCAGACATGTTTAAATAGACTGATGTAGGGAAGTGCTAGAATTTTAAGCATTTACTGAAGAGATCCATGATTTTATTCAAGAAGCTGACGTGAAAGTAATGAGTCTGAAAATAACCACTTCAGAAAATAATCACCTTCTTTTTTTTTTTTTGTAGAACAGAGCTCTATCACAAACAGTTAAATATACAGTATGGAACAGTCCATATTAAATGTGATGATTAAATGTGATGATATCTTGAGTCTGCAGGATCAAAAAACAATACAGCGTAAGGATGAAACTGAATACAAATATTTATTTGGATATTATTCAGATAATGTGTTCTAAACAGATACAAATACAGATACAAATAGGAGGCACACTATTTGTTTATGTTTGCCAGAATGGTTCACAGGGCATTTGGTTGTAACTAGAGATGTGCATCAAGACCAAGCAACGAAAAAGTCACACTAGCAAGAGGTTTTCACTTCTCGAGCAAGAGGAAGCGGTCACATATTAAGCTCAAGTGACAAAAACCATGTTCATTAACATTAACATCCAGCCATCCTTAATGCCTGGTCAGGGGCACAGTGGTTTAAGTTAGGCTACCAGCTTGCTTATATTTTTGGAAATAGAAACACTAAATTTGTTAGAATATAACAGGTAGAAACAAAATAACTGCGCAAACTGGATTACAAACAGTCCTGAACACGTGTAGTAGAGAACAGTTATGAAGTCAAGTGATGTAGCTGAGGTCGAGGAACTCAGAGTCACAATTCACACAGTGAGCTGACAGTGCTGCCATTTCTTCCAGTGTAGTCCAGTGTTTCCTGGGATGTAGGTCACACCCACTTTGTACTCACCTAGTACAAATAGCACATCACTGTAGGGCAAGACTACAAATATAGAGATGAAATATTGAAGAAATCTGACTCACTGCCATGACAGAATCACTTTCTGAAGCTTTGTAGAAAGAGATGACCAATTAGGTCAGGATAAAATTAGCCATTGGTCTATTGTGGTAACACAGTGAGAGGAAATGAATACAGAAATTCTCTGACTGAAATTACTCTGTGAAGTGCCCCTAGAAGATGAGTTTAATGGAGCTCTGTTTCAAAAGCTCTGATTGTAACAAGTGTATGCAAGTTGGTGTAATATTTTTCTGTGAAAAGCCACATCTAAGTCACATATCAATTCACCAAATTTCCAGTACGGGGTATTGAGTTAAATGACTATTTTAATCAACAATGAAATTTAGCTTATAAATAAAGCTTATAGTTAGAAGTTTAGTGCCGTGAAAACTGCATACCTAAATCTTTTATTTTTGTTGCGAGGAGAGAACACTGAAGCCAAAACGGTCGTAAACAAGTTGGTGAGAGAGAACACTGAAGCCAAAACGGTCGTAAACAAGTTGGTGACTTTTTAATTGAGGTCACAAACATGATGGGCTACATCGAAAACTTTATTCCTCTCTCTGGGAATTCATCCATCCATCCTCTGTACTGCTAATCCTACACAGGGTCACAGGGGAGCCTGGAGCCTATCCCAGGGGACTCAGGGCAAAAGGAGGGGGACACCTGGGATGGAGTGCCAATTCATCGCAGGGCACAATCGCACACACTCGCACACTATGGACAATTTGCCTACAACGCACGCATGCATGCAACGTACATTACTTAATCAACATTTGTCTCTCTATTTGTAGTATTTTCTTGCATATTTTGTATGAAAAGTAATATTAAAATAAAGTTGATAATTGTTTTTAATCCCATACATCTACACAGAGAAACAGTACATACTGTATTTGAGCTTGTGTGGTCTCTTACAATAGACTTATACGTCATGGCATCCTTTTTTCTCTTTTTTTTTTCCAGGAAATCCACGCTACAGCTGCAAATCCATCTGCGTTTACACTAATTCACTGTTATCACACATAATGACAGGCTGAAACATGTTTGACGTCAGGACAGCTTGTTTCCTTTTATCAGTCACCGCTTATCGACCACCTACAAGGCCACGCAGAGCTTAGATTAGCAGCTAATAAGGTACATTGTTACTGTGGGTGGTTATATATATATACTTCAGCTCAGTTCAGCGCATCTTTACTGTATAGCACTAGGCAGTTTCACATTAAAAATCATATACATTTATTATTATTATTATTATTATTATTATTATTATTATTACATAGATTAGATTAAATTTGATTAGAACATTTTTGAGAGTTGAAAATCCGTCTATTTTTATAGTAATTCACTGTTATCACACATAATGAAAGCTAGAAGAGCTATAACAATCAAGATGAATATGGTTGAAGTAAATATGCATATAAGTAAATGGATAATTTCAATTCTTTCAAATGATCTTGAGCTACAGTCACTTGCCACTTTATTAGGAATATCTGCAAGTTCATATAATTATCCAATCATGTGACAGCAGTTCGAAGCATAACGTCATGCAGATACGGGTTAAGAGCTTCAGTTAATGTTCACATCAAACATCAGAATGAGGAAAAATGTAATCCCGGTGACTTTGACTGTGGAATGGTTGTTGGTGGTAGATAAGCTGGTTTGAGTATTTCAGAAAACTCCTGGGATTTTCTCACACAACAGCCTGAAGAGCTTATACATAATGGTGCAAAAAAAAAAAAAAACATCCAGAGAGCAGCAATTCTGCAGACAGAAACATCTTGATAATGAGAGAGGTCAGAGCAGAATGGCCAGACTGGTTTGAGCTGCCAGGAAGGCTATGGTAAATCAAATAGCCACGCTACACAGCCGTGGTGACTGGCACTATGTCACCTGGTCTTTTTCCAGTTTTTAGCTGTCTAGTTTCAGTGAACCTGTGCCCACTATAGCCTCAGATTCCTGTTCTTGGCTGACAGGAGTGGAACCTGACATGGTCTTCTGCTCTAGCTCATCTGTAGCTGCTGATGTAGCTCATCTCAAGGTTTAACATGTTGTGTGTTCTGAGATGCTTTTTGGTTATGAGTGTATGAGTGTGCATATAACATTATCATTATCATCACAACTGCCCATTCTTTCGTCCCAGTTTATGATATTATCAATATATTACATTTAAATAGATTACTGAGAAAAAGGAGGACAATATAATGGTGTGTTTTGCCAGAACTGTCCTCCAAATGGGACGAACTGTATCTCAGGGGCACAAAAATGCTGCCCAGAAAACAGTCTATCTGGGCATCCCTCTCCTGAAAGCAACACAGGGTTAGTGAAGACATACTGAGCATGCTGAATCTCAAATACGGTTCCATAAACATGAAGCTGTACAATAACACACTGTATATTACTCCAATGTGGCATTTCCTGCATTGAGGAGTACGAACAATAAAGATGGCTGAGACAATGTTTTTTTTGTTTGTTTAAACAAAGCATGCAACTTAACTTCTTTTACTCTCCAAAGAACTGAGACAATACAGCTGGAGTAAAAGGAGCAAATACAATGTCTTTTCCTTGAATTGTATGCACCTAACAATAACAACATGACTGCTAAGATAGCGTTTCTGCTGTCTCAGCGCAGACATGAACTACAAATAAAACAAAAAGCTATGTAATCTGATAAACAACAAACAAGCAATAAAATCGAACCCAAACACAATAATTATGACATTTTGCGATATTGGATAACTTATCACTCCTGCTTATTTATAAATACTTATAAACAAAAAAAAAAAAGCTTTGTCAACCATTTTCACTATTTTGAATTTGTGTCATATTACAACGCCTTCTGGGTAAATACTACTCCTATACTTTAGAGTTATGTTGAACATCATTTAAGATAGCAGCAGTGATTAAACTCAGAGGAAATGGTGAAGCGACGTCTATGAGCGTGTAATAACAACAGTATTAGAATGCAACCCCGTCCTCTCCAGAGCCAAGGATCCAAATCAAATAATCAAAGAACGTCATAAATCAAGACAGGCAAGCAGTGTGTTTTATAAAATCTATTAACGGTCTTGGGGCGGGAAGTTCACATCGTAATGATACATTGTCTGCCTTGTAGTGCAGAATTAATCTCTCACGCTGTCACTGGGAATGGAAAAAGAAAGCCATAAATCCAGAAATAGCTGACAGCAGCCATCAATATCCCAAAACTAACTATCCAAACACACACTCACATCACTGTACATAAGACTAAGGATTCTGCAGATTCTGGAGTGAGCGTATGGTTGATTGTCAGCCCTCAGGATGCTTGCATTAACTGGGTCACAGATGCACAGATGGTATCAAATAAAAATGATTCTACCAAGCGGCATGTTCTGTATCGTGCATGATAAGAGCTGAAGAGGATCTGGATAGTATCTACACCAGGATTCCTTCCTAGATAACATGAGGTGATCAACACACACATCAATGCTCACATGTAAATAAGCCACTGATTTAATATCGGGGTGAACAAATCAGTAGCCCGGGCACCCAGATCTGACAAACAGATTTCCTATCTCGACTGTTCGTATTTTCCACAGTTGCCCAGCAGATAAGTATTTTCGACAACCAGAAAAAAAAAAAACTTGCAACCCAGGAAGAACATTTAAATGTCATTTCTACTGCAGCTGAGCTGAACTATTAAGGCTGCTCATATACTTTCTCTTAAACACTAGCTCTTGCCATATTGTTGCACATATGGAAATGAGTTTGTGAATTACAGCAGCCAGTTGCACCAGCTGAACGTAAGTCCTAGTGTTGTCAGTCTGTCAGGATTATGTACAGACACTGGACATATTCTGGTGTTTAAACACAGGCTGTTTACTGTAAACTGAAACGGACATGAAAATCTTGAATAAACATAGTGCATTTTTGTGATGGAAGCCGCCAATCTGTGCTTACTGAGATTACTGCTCCGACTACATACAACTTCCTGAAAGACATAAACACCCAGAGAGAGAAAGACAAAAAAGAGGGGGGCATCCTGTGCTGCCGCAACGTGTTTTCTCATGGACCTTAGAGAGAAGTGTTCCCAGCCACCACCTCCTCTATTACGCATATGAAATTGAGAGTTACCAAACACATACACGAGTTCAAAAATCTGAGCTTACCATCACGAAGCATTCTTATTTCATCAGCTATCAAACACTAATAGAAAATTTAACTGAACTTATTCTTCTTATTCAAGAGTCCATTACTTGACTCTCAATAATTGAAACAAATCTATTTTTATCTCTGTGAGAAATCCTCATACGAAACTGAAATTGATCTGGACTTCCTTTTTGGACAACATTTAATACATTTCATTCAAACAGTAACACATGCATACTCCTAACACCAAATTCACATCATACACTCACAACTGCAACATGTGAGTGTAGTGTAAGGGGTCATCTGTCCAAATCATACTTAGTTCTTTCCTCTAAGCGCTACAGACAGCACTAAATAAACAGCAGCTCTTCTTTTCTAGGCATTCCTCTATGTTTGCTTATTAGTTATTGGTAGGCAAACATATGTTTTTATTCCCACAGCCCATAACGTACAAAGCAACCGTAGGAGTGACAGGCAAGTATCATGCGAGTACTCACAGCATGTTTATTAGGGCCTTATTAAGGACCAGTAATCATAGCAATAGTTCATAGCCAGGGTCAGGGAACAGGCAGACACAGATAAGAAAGCCAAAAACAAGCTACGTTCAGAACCAGAAATCACAGCAACATAAGAAAGGCTAGGAAATGGTATCACTATGAAACGTAAGGAGCTAGACTCAGAAAAAAGAACAGGGCTTAGAATTGCAGAGAGACATGCAATACTTCAATGCTGCACAGAAAAGGCAAGCATGGGATAACGGCCAACAAAGGATCTCAATATCTAGAAACTAATGAACGAATTGGAGGCAAAGAACACCATGTTCTGATATTAGGACACGTTGGTGGGTGTTATTTTACTTTACACCACAGGCACTAGCATTTTTTGCATACTTATGTATAAGTAAAATACAACAGTGTCAGCCCTGTCAGAGCTGCTGTTACAGAAAATTAATCAACACCTTCTGACAATTCACATTTGAGAATGCAACAACTCTGCGGTATAAAGAGCTTATAAAACAAGGCAAACATAGGATACTGGTAAAACTAATCAATCGTAGGGAGAAACAAAAACAGGAAGTTAAATGACAGATAATTAACTTCAAGTCTCCTGGTATTTTGTCCATCTTGTTAACTGTGTTAAATAACTGATTAGTGGTACACACTTCTGGCATTTTCACACATGGCTCATTTGGAATGTTTGTTTCAGAACCTGCTGCGTTTTCTCCCCTGGTTTGGCTCGTTTAGACATACATACATATACACACACACACACACATATATATATATATGAGCCTGAAAGAGTTGGTCTCGGCCATGTGTGATGAGCCATGTGTGAACTCTGCAAATGAACTCACTTGTGGTGAGAAAGCAATCTGACCCAGTGGACCAAAAAACCAACTTGTATAGCAATGCATAATAGGAACTGCGTTACATAAGTAGCGTGTTTGTTCTGCTAACGGCTCGCAACATGAATCGTGGTTTAACTTGGACCAAACATGAGGTAAATTGCCTCACTGAAATTTGGTCTGACGAACATATTTCTGAACAACTTTCAAAATGCATAAAAACACTGTGGTTTACAAGGTGTTCAGCGAGCGTCTCAACGAGATGGGCTTTAATCGCTCCGTGAAACATCGATTCCTGCTCAGACTGATAAATTATAATAACTACAGCTAAAAAGAAAGCCACAATAAGCTCGCGGAGCTGCTGTCTATCCATCTTGATGAATGACCGCTATGAGCGGAACTCTGAAACATAAACAGGCACACTTTGACCAATGAGAGGACAGTTTACTGATATGTGATTTGCATAAACACATTCTCGTATGCTTTGAAATGTTGCCTTGTGAAAGCGAACCAAGCCGAGGAGAAAATGTAAAATTATAACAAATTAAGTCCCTGTTTCAAAACAAAGCACAGATCTACAGGTCTGAAAACGGCCATACACTTCCATTACAGTTTTAAGGACATCAAAATGTAACAAATTCATTTTGATGTTTGATCTATAGATATCTAACAATAATTGGCTTGACAATGTACTGCAATATACAACGTACAATATATATATATATATTATTAAACGCCATTAATAATATATTATTAATTTAATAATATATTATTAAATTATTGCAGCTACTGTTGCTCATGCTTCAACGTATGATTAACTTGAAACTCAAATTGACAGCAGCAGAGATTTTTTCGTTTAAATTCTTACAGTGAAAACAGCTGCTGCTAACCATGTTGTCATTTCTTAATTCGCAATAAGATCATAAATGATGATAAAAGTTTAAGGCAATTATCATGAGATAAAGTCGTATATTGGTATATGCCTAGTCATCTACAGGCTGCCCCAAAAGTCTCCATACATAGAGGAAATTAACACTCTTTTTTTTTTTTTTTTTTTTAGCAAAATGTATCTTCCTCTACATGACTGCCATTTCTTTGTAAACACATACATGGAGTCATCTCTCCAGCTCATGATGAACTCGTGTTAACACATCTGGTGTTATGCATGTAATTGCATGCAACAGCTTCCCAATCAAGCCATTCTTTGTCAAAGGCATTCTTAAAGGCTATCTTAAATATACACTATATTACCAAAAGTATTCGGTCACCTGCCTTGACTCACATATGAACTTAAGTGCCATCCCATTCCTAACCCATAGGGTTCAATATGATGTCGGTCCACCTTTTGCAGCTATTACAGCTTCAACTCTTCTGGGAAGGCTGTCCACAAGGTTGAGGAGTGTGTTTATAGGAATTTTTGACCATTCTTCCAAAAGCGCATTGGTGAGGTCACACACTGATGTTGGTCGAGAAGGCCTGGCTCTCAGTCTGCGCTCTAATTCATCCCAAAGGTGTTCTATCGGGTTCAGGTCAGGACTCTGTGCAGGCCAGTCAAGTTCATCCACACCAGACTCTGTCATCCATGTCTTTATGGACCTTGCTTTGTGCACTGGTGCACAGTCATGTTGGAAGAGGAAGGGGCCCGCTCCAAACTGTTCCCACAAGGTTGGGAGCATGGAATTGTCCAAAATGTTTTGGTATCCTGAAGCATTCAAAGTTCCTTTCACTGGAACTAAGGGGCCAAGCCCAACTCCTGAAAAACAACCCCACACCATAATCCCCCCTCCACCAAATTTCACACTCGGCACAATGCAGTCCGAAATGTACCGTTCTCCTGGCAACCTCCAAACCCAGACTCGTCCATCAGATTGCCAGATGGAAAAGCGTGATTCATCACTCCAGAGAACGCGTCTCCACTGCTCTAGAGTCCAGTGGCGGCGTGCTTTACACCACTGCATCTGACGCTTTGCATTGCACTTGGTGATGTGTGGCTTGGATCCAGCTGCTCGGCCATGGAAACCCATTCCATGAAGCTCTCTGCGTACTGTACTTGGGCTAATCTGAAGGTCACATGAAGTTTGGAGCTCTGTAGCAATTGACTGTGAAGAAAGTCGACGACCTCTTTGCACTATGCGCTTCAGTATCCGCTGACCCCTCTCCGTCAGTTTACGTGGCCTACCACTTCGTGGCTGAGTTGCTGTTGTTCCCAAACTCTTCCATTTTGTTATGATAAAGCTGACAGTTGACTGTGGAATATTTAGGAGCGAGGAAATTTCACGACTGGATTTGTTGCACAGGTGGCATCCTATGACAGTTCCACGCTGGAATTCACTGAGCTGCTGAGAGTGGCCCATTCTTTCACAAATGTTTGTAAAAACAGTCTGCATGCCTAAGTGCTTGATTTTATACACCTGTGGCCAGGCCAAGTGATTAGGACACCTGATTCTGATCATTTGGATGGGTGACTGAATACTTTTGGTAATATAGTGTATATACATATATATGTATAGAAGCAATAAATGTCTACACTGGATGCCGCAATGAAAACAAGTGGTGCTGGGTCCACCGTAAGCACTTCACATTCTCCTCATTTCAATGCTTGTCCCTGCCCTCAGAAGCACAAGAGCCATTACAGCATTGCACAGTGTGTAATCACTGAGTAATGTGTGTAATAAACACTGGTGAGAGTGACACTCATCCTGGAGGAGAGGGTGCTCTAAATACATGGGCTGTGATCAATATTTAATGAGTGAGCAAGGTTGTGCAAACACAGCTTTTATACTAGTGCTACTGTGCTCAGGGAAGAGGCTCAGAGTTCATGTAAATCAAACATTTTCACATTTTCATCGTGGGCTCGATTTGGACACAAACACCTAGCACATACTGTGCTTTTTGACCGGGTGCAATATATTCTGCTTTATATTACATTTTAATATCACATACACTATATGGTCAAAGGTTTGTGGACCATAACGCACATATGTGCTTGTTGAATATCTCATTACAGATTTAGTCCCCTTTTGTTGTTATAAGAACCTCCACTATTCTGGGAAGGCTTTCCACTAGATTTTGGAGTGTGGCTGTGGGGATTTGTTCATTCAGCCACAGGTCACAATGATTCCATAAAATTACAGACGTGCTAGTACTCAATATTTATAGACAGACAGTGTAATAATACTTATAAGTAAGCTGCCTTAGAGAGATTTTATATTGGGATTGCAAACACTGCCCCAAAATGCTGCCTAATCCTTGCAGACAAACTCCTCCCAGTGAGGATATTCTGAAGTGTCCATGCCTAAGAAATATTAGTGTATGAGGAATTTAACAGGAGGTTGCAGCCATAACGCAAATCCCTGTCCATACACACTCACTAGTGCATCAGTACTCACTTCCTCTCATGTTCCTTAGAACGATTGATTATTCAGGTTGCAGGAAAACAATAGTGTAGTCCCACAAGTCATGCTTTGTGTAAGTGCACACTTTCCTGTAGTGCTAGCAGCTTTATTTACACATAAAACCTTGGCCAAACAGAGGACAGCTACAGATAAAGTACTGGAAGAGATCGAATACAAAGAGTTTTACATATAACCCTTTGACTTCATTTAAAAAAATCCATCATGTAAGTCACACAACACACCAGAAGCTATGTTATGTATATTAACATGAAGTGTGTTAAAAGAAGCTTGACATATTTTCATCCCAAACTGTACATCCATAATAATGACTATATACCTGAATTATAGCTTTAGTTTTTACTGGACAGATCTCTCCCAGTGCTGTACTGACAACAGTGTTACTGAGCTACATCATTTCTCAAAACTCTTGTTCTCCAAACAATATATTTCCAAACAATTATTACAAAAAAAAAAAAAAAAAAAACCTCTGGCTCCTCAGTCCTAAATATGAGACACTCAAAAGGTACTAGGAATTCCATACTCATATCCATACTTTCATATAAAGACAAAGACTGTTTGATACACCAACAATCAGTTCCATGATGATAATCATGGGCACTAAAATTGATGTGTGTAGGCATGCTGATCCTAAATTATCACACCACAATAACTGCCTAACACTTTATTTTGGCTTATACCACAGCACTGTTGAAAGCTTGATTCTGACTGGTCAGAAAGTGTTGATTAATTTTCGATAACAGCAGCTTAGCTGGCTGTAATTCAAACCACGGGTTTATATTAATGCACTTGTTCTAACACGTTATCATTTCTATAATAAAAACTCATTCACAGGGATTTGTATGATAGACCCTCCACATAATCTAAGAGTAATAACCCGATTTATTAAAAAAAAAAAAAGTTATTGATATTGATGTGGTGACACTTTCTGTAAAGAGACATCCTTTTAATGGAATGAGTCTTGGGTGTCAGTGTTTGCTTCAGTGTGATTGCTTCAGTTATTGCCTTTTACTGGCTATAAGTGTGGGGTATCACGCTCTGAAAGAAACTGCTAACACTAGTGGTAACTGTTGATCCCATGTCACCTTTCTAAGTGTGTAGCAAGGTTGGTGGTGCTTCCAGTGTATTTTATTGCAATGTTGTGGGTTTTGAATATATATTTGCAGTGCTTTTGTTGAAAACTTACTGCTGAACTTTTGTTGAGCTTTGGTTTTTCTTTATATCCTCACCAGTTGCTGTGGTATAAGAGGAATAAAACACTTTGCAATAACGTGTTGTTATTGGAAAGAAATGAACTTTGTGGTCATAACAGCTCAAGACTGTCAAAACACCTCCATCCCGACCCCAGGGTCGATCATTTTTCTATAACAGCACACCTTGTCATGTTTCATTCCTTACTTACTTACATTATCAGGGTATTGTTCGCTCTCTCTTTTTTTTTTTTTTGTTAATCGTTGTTCTGATATATTGTTTACTCTTCAGTGAACAAAATTACTGAATTATCTTTTCCAATGAGGACGCACAAAACTGGCCATAATAAGAACCATTAGAAAACAGCTGTCCTTATGCTTCCTTCCCAATGGCATGGCCTTGCGCAAATGCTGCCAAATATTTTCACCTACCCAGGTAGCCCGGTTACAGCACAGTTACACCTTATCAGCTAACAATTCAGTGTTTATTCAGCTTTGTGTTTACTCAACATGCTAAACAGTAATACACGTATTCCACTATAATTTCATGAAAAACAGGAAAGCGGTATTACGGTTTGGGGTTTTGGTCTTTCTAGAAGCAGAGACGATACCAGAGACAGCGGTAGTTGGAAACAGAGAGAGGGAGGAAAAACACGCTGCGGTAAAAGATAAGCGAGGAATGCACAGGACAAAGCACAGATGAGAAAATACACAGTGATACAGATGTGGAATGCATGCATGTGAAGAACTGTTTTTATCTGATTGGTTATGAAGAATCTAATAAGATCATTTAGAGATGATATTTCACAAACAACACACTGTCAGTCTTAATGCGAAAGTTCACCAAAAAAAAAAAAAAAAGTTTCGTTTTCCTGCAGCTGAAACTCATCATCACACAATCAACTTAAGCAGCTTTTTAAAAGTTCAATATTAAACTTGCACCTAACTTCTTGTGATGCTGGACACCACAACAACATAATTCATAATTCCCAATGGATTTGTACACACAATTTTAATACAGACACACAGTATTCTGCTGTTTTCTAAAACTGTTGATGTAGAAACAAAAGTTATGTAGAAGTCAGGTCTTTTGAGGAGACTGTGTAATGATTTAGGCATGCAGTTTGCACAATTCTAACTTGGAAGCTTTCCTTAGTTAGCTATATTTACCTTGTAGCTCCAGTGCAAAAACTGAGAAAGAAAACTTCGAACACCATGTCAACATGTCTTGGCTATTCTGCATGACATGTTTTGGATAAGAGTAACACTCAGGTGTTAATCAGTGAAAGACAAGAAGTAACAACATGTGTTTGAAAAAGAAATTCAGTTACAAGACATGCAGATATATTTCAATTTCATACAAAGATTTCTCAGACGGCTAAAGTATTCTTCATTAAAAAGGATCGACTGATAAAGTCTCTATTAGTTTTAATAAACACTTCTCACTAGTGGCCTCAGAGTTTTGAACCCAACTACAGATGACTCAAGTGTAAAAAAATAGCTATTGTTATATTATACAAGAAGTTTATGACATTTACTGCACATTTGAAGTTGTTGTTACCGGAATATGAATCCTAGATGCAACATGTTTCTGTGAAGATTATTAGGTGAAGGTTTTGCATTTCTGGAGCAGGTCACATACTTCCACACTGCTCATCAAAACATTGGAATGAAACAACGCAACATCTGGTTTTACTCTAACTCATATGGAAAAATGAAAGGCTCATTTCTAAGGCTGCTGTTAACTTTTAGTAATACAGCATGCTAAGGAAATCAGAACTAAGTTAACTTGTTAATGCTCAGCTGTCTGATTAGAGATAATTGTGTCACCTTTTTTCCACTTTCTCCTTGCTACTAGATTTTTAAAACACCTTTAAAAGAGCTAAAAATCTGCAATTATTTGCCAGTTCATCAGGCACACCTAACATACAGGTGTACTTTGTACATATACAATTCCTGACTGTGCCCCATCTGTTGCTATGCTCAGTTTGTACACTTACATACACATGCACACTTACAGTATAGACTGTAGCTTGTCTTTTTCCACGCAGTGTGTTAATCATCTTTCAGCGCTTCATCAGTGTAAGTTCCTGACCAGCTGTAAGCTGGATGTTTTTGGTTGGTGGACTGTTTCAACACAACAGTGGTATTGAGGTGTTTAAAAATTCAATTCAATTCAATTTTATTTGTATAGCGCTTTTAACAATGAACATTGTCTCAAATCCCAGCAATGCTGCCGTGCATGTCTGACACATTTGTACCAGCTCAGTGGTGGTACTAGGTGGTGGTCCCTTTGTGCTGGTCGATAGAGCAGACAAATTGTGCATAGTAAACATGGAAAACCTGTTTGTGCACCTAGAAATAGACCTTTATTTTAAGTTCACCTGAAAAACATGAAGTAAACGTATACGTGCTGAATTAACAAATACATCATTTACTCATGTTCAACTAGACACAGTTTAATTTATCCATTTTCTGTACCATTTATCCTACACAGGGTCGCAGGGAGCCTGGCGCCTATCCCAGGGGACTCGGGGCACAAGGCAGGGGACACCCGGGACAGGGAGCCAACCCATCACAGGGCACAATCACACACACACTCACACACTACAGACAATTCGGAAATGCCAGTCAGCCCACAATGCACATTTTTGGACCAGGGGAGGAAACCAGAGTACCTGAAGGAAACCCCCAAAGCACTGGGAGAAACTAAAAACTCCACCCACCCACCCACACACACACACACACACACACACACACACCACATACACACACACACATGCCCCCTTACCAGTTTGTAAGCTGATGTAACACTATAAGAGTTAATTCAATGCTGTGGGTGTTAAGTCAATATTGCAGCAGTTATTTCAACACTGGATGAGATTATTCAACACTAATATTACACTTGTTACTTCAGCCTTTTGTAAAGTTTTGTAAAGTTATCTCTCCCCTGAGGAGGCAAAGAAGAAAACCCTGTTGAAAACCTGTTGACTGAAAAGTCTGAAAAAGCTGTACTTACCAAATACAGCTTTATAAACATATATTACCACATACAAGCGCCTGAATGACCTAATTCACGTTTATTATTTTAATTTGTGTGAGTTAGCCACCTCTAATGTTCATGACGTTAATTCACTCATGTTAGCTTATACGACATATTATACATACGTATAATTATGTGTTGGCTAAACACGAAAATGTTGAAGAATCCAACCAAAATCCTCCTAACACACAGCTGTAGAGCAAACTAGCTAGCATTGTTGCTAACGACACGAGAAGAGCACGAGCGCTGAAACACGACCAGACCAACATACCGTTACCGTAGAAACGTACTTACAGGAATTGCTACACTGAATATGCTAACCTTGCTAACAATGAATGGGAAAGAATGGGAAAGTAGTAGCCACCAGTTAGCATGATGTAATTTATCAATTTATCTGTGTTTGGTGCCTATTCTGCATTACTTTGTTCTTAGCAAACATTTTCTGTAAACCATTCCTCTGAATCAGCTCTGTTTGAAAAAAAGGAAGGAAATGCTTATTTAAAAGGATGAGAGTACATCTTTCAGGCCGTCGCGCTTCTGCGACAATAAACACTAAGGCTAGTGTTTCCTGCACAAGTATTTCAAATAAAACAAAATGATGGGAAAGATGAAATATGCGAAACAAAATATGCGAAACTCGTAACAGAAGGAACGTTATAAAGCAATGAAAAGCGCAAACAGGAACTGTGAGGTTTCTCTTGTTTTACCTGACTGGCTTTATGAAACTGCTTCTTCAAACCCGCCACCGACATCCTCAGAGAAAATGGGGCAAAAGTCGAAACAGAGGTAGAATAAAGTCAAAATGATGAGGAAAAGACACAAAATAATCCTTCAGCTATCGGGAGAAAATCCTAGTCGGAG
This sequence comes from Pangasianodon hypophthalmus, assembly GCF_027358585.1. Lineage (NCBI taxonomy): Eukaryota > Metazoa > Chordata > Actinopteri > Siluriformes > Pangasiidae > Pangasianodon > Pangasianodon hypophthalmus. The sequence goes on from NC_069720.1 coordinate 10,554,258, forward strand.
CCTCAGGGTTGTAGTCGGTGCTGAGTACTGAGTGCTGTAGTGGAGTGCTGACTACTGAGTGCTGTAGTGTGCACTACTGAAGATGGAGCTGCATATGGGGTGGAGAGAGAGAGAGAGAGAGAGAGAGAGAAAGAGATTGATTTAACCACCATTTCCATTTACAATAGAACAAAACAACTGGCACCATTTAAAGATTCAATCAAAACCAACCTTTTCTGGCAAAACTGCAACACCCTGATATAAGTGACAATTCAAAACTGAAATAAATACATGAACCATTTCCTAAAACACAATGCTAAAGATTGTTTCAGATTGTTTTGTTTTTTTTAAACCTAAATCCATTAGCCATCTCAATGAACATGAGGCTAAAATATCAATAAAACATAGGCTATAGAACCAGCAAAGGCATTGGCCTACCTGATGCCATCCTAAATGAGATGCTAAAATGTATGTTCAAAATCCCAGTTCAAAATGAAGATCAAAATGATCCAACCTGGTTTTTTACCTAAAATCTCCAAAGAAGTACATAGCCCCAATCTTTAAAAGTGGAGACAGAACTGAGTAACAAGTGCAAAACTCATATGTGTGTGCAGTAATCTGGACCTGGCAAAAAAAACAAGCCATGTTGTCACTTCACTTATCAGACAAGAGAGGGTAAATAAACTGAAAATGAAAAATCCATGAAAAACCTCTCTTTTCTGACCTGTCTCTAGCCATGTAATTAGTATATGATCTGATGCATGCCTTTTTATTATTATACAAATGCATGTGATTGTATGTGCTGCAACAGAGAATCTGATAAAGCAGCTGAACTGGTTAATGTGTGGAAAACTAGAGTGGCTGAACTATTGCCTCTGTTTTTTTAACATACAGTATATTCAAGCTGCTTGGCTCAGTCTGCTGAAATGCTTTTCTGGGCCTGCATGCAGACCGCCGTCTGCCTGTTGATGACCCCAGCAGTATTTTCAACTCAGCTGATTGTTAGACCTCCTTATGAGTTGAGTAGAAGTCAGATTGGTCTGTGGCTGGACTCATGACTCTCACAGTTTAGGGTTCTTCCTATTTTTTGTGTCCTCATTTTCTTTACTTGCTTCCCTTCCGTGTTTCTTAGCTCCCTATTGAGCATTGAATTTCATATATTTGAATTACATACATGTCATATTAAATCAATTTCTATATTTCTGTGCTGTTTTTCCTTTGTTTTGCAATTGCTAGGGGTACAATTTCAGATTTCAGTTTGAAAAATTCAGAACCGTAAATACAAATCCCAAAAATTCAAATCTAAAAAGTACAGATTTTATGGCTATTGGGTCAAATGTGAGTTATTCTGTCATCTCAGGAAAAAGTAGACACATTCAGAGTGGTCAGATTGGTTGATGCAATTGGTTGAGGCTAAGTGAAATGCTAATTTACATAAAATCTGTAGTTTTGAGTTTAGAATTTCAGGGATTTATATTTTGGGTTTTGAATTTTTAAAATCTGTATTTTTGACATTTTCACTTTTTTTAGGTTTGTATTTAGGGTTTTGATTTTTCAAAATCTGAAATCTTGCCCCTAGCAATTTCAAAATAACAGGAAAAAATAGATTCAAAATGTAAATGTATTAAATACATCATAGAAAAAAAAAGAATTTTATTTAATGTGATGTGTATATAATTCAAATGCATGAAATTCATATTAAAATAAGCTCTATAAAGTTCATCCCTCTGAAGTCAGGACACAACAAAGGAAACAGGCACAGGAGGAATCAGTTTTCACATATTTGCCAAATGAAACGCCCTTGCTCCCAAGTTATGGCTTGTTGCACAGCCGTGGCCTGTCACTGGCCATAACAGACTGGATTAAAACAATACTGCATGTGTACAGCACTTACTTAAAATGTTGATATTTTAGCTCATAGATTCTACTCATCAGTTGGCTTCAGCACCTATAATTATTTGAGATTTACAGTGGCTTCTTCTGACATTTGTAACCAGGCAGTGAATGAACAGACATGTAAAATGTGCAGTTAAGCAACTAGTGCCATTAAACAACTCTCTTACAGAATAATAATTATTTTAATTGTTTAATAAAAATACTGCTGCACTTTATTACATTATTTGACATTAATAACTCAAAAACTATAAAAGATAGAGATGAGCAGCATTTTTGTTTGTTTTTGTTTGTTTGTTTGTTTATTTTGTTCGTTTTTGTTTTTTGGCCTTACAAGTATGTGATCTCCCATGTAAAATCAGCTAATCATGGTCTAGCCTGTAGGGGTCACTATTAACTCACTATAATGGTATAGAGCATGCACAATAATGACCTGGACTGACCATCCAACCAGTAAGCTCAGCTTTATGGGGCTTGCATTATTCTACACAATGAGTAATTAAAACATAGACATTAATCAGTAAAAATAGTTTAACATTTACATACTACAGTGTTATATATATATATATATATATATATATATATATATATATATATATAAAACCAAAAATGTTATGGACAAACACAATCTAACTGAACATGGGACACATGTGGAGGACTGATCAGAGAGAATAGTGTTTAAAGGCCAAATCACCTAATGACTCTGATGTACACAACTGATGATGTGTCCTGAAATTCACCAGAAACTATTAAAAGATTATAGCCAGTATAATACTTCACCAGGCCCAGCCTCAAACTCCAGACTGAGCATTAAGCACACCAATATGGTAAGACGCCAGCATTCAGAGTCTAGCAACCCAAATTTCAACTCAAATCCGATTACCTAAAGGCCACCCACCTCACCTCTAACCTGAGATCTAGTTAAATTACTGTGAGTATATTAAATCCAATAGCCTCAAACTAAATAGCTCTTTCAGTAATCACACCAATATGGAAAGGCATAGGCATTCAAAGTCTAGCAGATCAACTTTCAACCTTTGTCCGAGTACCTAAAGGCCATTAGACATAACTCGACCTCTAGCCGGAGCTCTAAGTAAAGTCCAGCATAAACCTCACACCTGTGCCACCAGCCTCTTGCTCATCCGAACGATAGTAAGGAGGATGTGGAGGTGAACAGAAAAAAGTCCAGTCAGGCATGAAGGATGACCTGCTTAGTTTAGTGGCCTCATTTTGCTTACCCTAATATGCCACCCTGAATTTGTTGGATGAATTCTGTGGAAGGATACAGTTAAATAATTGTTAAGTGACTAACTAACTAACCAACCAACCAATCAATCAATCAATCAATCAATCAATACAAAATATATCATATACAATAATACAAAATAAACTTTAGAAAAACTTTTAAGGCCAACAGCCTCAACAAAAAATTCTAGACTGAGTATCAAAATATTTTAAATTTTATTTTATAAAACTGTATTACATTGTATTAAAACATTTAAAGTTTAAACCAACAAAATGAAAGCTCAAACAAGCAAATCCCAAGCTGGGGCAACTACAGGGACCTTCACCAATACCTAACCCTAATGCTTCTTTCTTAAACACCTGCATGACTCTTCTGTTAAAAAAAAATATATATATATACATATGTATATATATACAGTATGTGTGTGTGTGTGTGTGTGTGTAGAACTGTAGAACTGTAATTAGCAGTTATTCTGCTGTTCTATTAGATTATACTATAAATAACAGGAAATAATGTGTTTTAATTATTTATTAATGTTCAAGGAAAGTGCTGGTTTAAAACTTTAAGATAAAAAGTAATAGTGTGAATGAGTTTTAAGACATTTAACAAGCATAAAATCAGTATTTTTTCTACTGTGGTAATAAATATATTTTAGATTTTACATAGATACGTTACAATTCTACACAACTCAGACTCAGTAACTTATAGTAATGCATACAATATATTAACAAAACTCGACAGTATATTAATACAATATATACTTATACAATATATTAACAAAACAAAACTCTTTTGTGCAAAACAAATGACATATTACATTTTATAAAAATACAAAGTTAGTTTTCAAAATATCATTAACAATTAAATTTTCATTGTGAAAATTTGTGTATACAGACTCTGTACCACAAATAAGAGTCATTATTAAAGAAAACACTACAACCTTGTAACAAGGTAATTGGCTAATTACTGATTTGGGTATAAGATTAGCACTTTACATAAATTGACACACTCTGCTAGGACTAAACACTAAACACTAAACACACCTGACATCTCGCTTTAATGCTACATTGAAATACAGTTGCGTGTTCACAGAAAAACACCCACTGTTCTGGTAATCAACACTACTGAAGATGAAATTTTCTGATTGCTCAGGTATGGTGATGCCATACTGACTGCAGTGATGATATGAGCTCAGTGCTGTTGGGTGTTTGGTGATCTGATCTGAGCTCAATGCTGTTTGGTGTTTGATGATCTGATCTGAGGTCAGTGCTGTTGGGTGTTTGGTGATCTGATCTGAGGTCAGTGCTGTTGGGTGTTTGGTGATCTGATCTGAGGTCAGTGCTGTTGGGTGGTTGGTGATCTGATCTGACAACAGTGCCGTTTGGTGGTTGGTGATCTGACCTGAGGTCAGTGCTGTTGGGTGGTTGGTGATCTGACCCAAGCTCAATGCTGTTTGGTGGTTGGTGATCTGACCTGAGGTCAGTGCTGTTTGGTGGTTGGTGATCTGACCCAAGCTCAATGCTTTTTGGTGGTTGGTGATCTGACCTGAGGTCAGTGCTGTTTGGTGGTTGGTGATCTGACCTGAGGTCAGTGCTGTTTGGTGGTTGGTGATCTGACCCAAGCTCAATGCTGTTTGGTGGTTGGTGATCTGACCTGAGGTCAGTGCTGTTTGGTGGTTGGTGATCTGACCTGAGATCAGTGCTGTTTGGTGGTTGGTGATCTGACCTGAGGTCAGTGCTGTTTGGTATTTGGTCATGGATCTCAGCAGGTGGTTTTCTCTCTCCAGCTCCATGTTTCTCTCAGTAAGATTTTTAATTTTCTCTCTCAGAAGTTCCACTTCCTCTCGCACTGCACTCAGCATATGAGTCTTCACCAGATCCTACAACAACATGCACAATGATAAACAGAAATTGTTTAAAGTATTCACATCTTAAAGTTATAAGCCTGATTGTCAGCTATAGGGCAAGCAAATTGGTGCTGATTTTTGTTTCATTTTGTTTCATTTTATAAAGGTTATATGACAATCCTAATCCTAACTCCAAAACACACCCTTACATTTTTAATGCAAATAATGAGTTATAAACATTAATTTATAGTGTTTCAGTCCTAATAGCATACCCTAAACACTAAACCCTAATATACAAAACCCTCAGCACTAAACCCTAAATTAAAAACCCAAGTCTAAACCATAAACCCTGACCCTACTCTCCAAATATTAAACCCTAATTCCAAACCCCTAAACTCCAAACCCTTAAGTGGCATTGGATGCCAGTGCTGGGAATATGCTGTAGTACTGAATTATTGAAATTCCTGCTATTTCTGATCTGCTCATATCTGCTTGTATTTTGTTCACGGTCAAACTCTTGTTCCAGTTCCTGTTCTGTTCCTGTTGCTGTTGTGTTCCTGTTCCTGCTTCAGTCCTTTTACTTTCCTTTCTTTTCCTATTCTTTTACATTAAGAAATACGAGATGTTATTGTACGTTATAATGAGAAGTTGGTGTTTAGAGTAACATTATTCCCGTAAAGCCCTAAAATATAACGGACAATATAAACACAATAATAAATGCTATTTAATTTATTTATTTATTTATTTTCATTTTTACAGGATCCTCTCTTATACGATATTGTTTAATTATGTGTATTGCAGTATTTAACATGATAGCAATACTGTGGTCAAAATTTTTAGTATTGTGACATGATGACTAAATACTAATTTGAAACTAAACCCAGTTAAACCTATACTCTAGACACAAAGCCCTAAAACATAAACCATAATAATTAAACACCAACACTAAGCCCTAAGCCCAAACACTAATCCTAAACCGTAAACTCTAAACACTACAGTAGATACAGTATTTACTTTCCCGGCACTACTTTGCTTTGCAAACTCTACTTTTTGAATTGCTGCTGTGGATTTCCTTATGGGATTAATAAAGTCATCTATCTATCTATCTATCTATCTATCTATCTATCTATCTATCTATCATCTATAGTGTTTCTCACCATTGCTTGTTCTATTCTGCTGTCAATGTCAATGGAGGTGCCACAGGACCTGAGGGGGGAGAAAAAAACATCAAAAATCTGTCACTCACTCACTCACTCACTCTCTCTCTCTCTCTCTCTCTCTCCTAATGCTAATTAATTGGATCTGTGACACTGTGAGAAATGTCTGTTATTCTGATTAACTATAAATGCAAATTAAAGTTTTAAGTCTGCAGCTGTTAGCAGAACCCACACATACAAAATGAAGTAATAAATCCAGCTGTGGATAAAATTCGCATGGTCTTAAATGTCTTTTATTCATTTGTTAGACACTTTTATCCAAGCTCCAGGAGTTCAGACTAACATTACTCATTTTTGTAACTTCACACCTTTGCCTATTGTTATTATTATCATTATTATTTTTACTACAGCTCCTGAATAATATACTTTAAGACAAGTAACGGAATAGTAAGCCAACAATTTGGGGTTAAATATAATAATAATAATAAGAAGAAGAAGAAGAAGAAGAAGAAGAAGAAGGAAAAGAAGAACATGGTTGAACAATACAGAGGAATTTGAATTCACAGCCTTCTGGTCACTAACTCACAAGTTTAACACTGAACAGAACACCGTATGTCTGTGTGAATGTCACATGGAAAAATCACCTACAGCACACAAAGAGTCAAGGATCTGATCCTGTCCCTGTCCTTTTATAATAGAACAATGTTATTACTGTACCTGCTTCGTTTGTAGTTCGGCGCTGATCCGGAGTCAGTGGGTGAGTGGGCAGGGCTTGAGCTCATCCTGAGGCACATGATAACAACTTGATTAGGCTCAGTGTAAGACAGAGATGTAGTGAGTGGAAGCTGAGTCAGATCGGGTTTATAAAGATCACACTCCACCCCTTTTAGGGCTGGAGCAGTTACAGCACATTAAATTGCTTAACACTCAAACACAGGACACACATATGTGATTAGACCATAATATTAATAACAATGTAGAGCACTGTATGAACAGAATTTATATATTTACAGATTTAAATGTAAAATATTTTTGTGCAGCAGGTCACCACACTGAAGTCTTCGACATAAACAGTAATGAAAGTGTAGCAGTGTCCGCAAAGTGTAAATGCAGTGCATTTACACACTGTTTTACACACACACCCATAAACACACAGAGGAAAGAGGTGAAAGTGAGCAAACAAAGCATTAACAAGGCACATCTGAGTCAAGCTGAAGCTGATAAACTGGTGTTATTCTACATACACTGCTCACTGTAACAGAACTGGACTTCATATATGAAAATAGACACACATAGCAACATGCAGACAAACATGCACACACAGAGCGATGTGCACACACACACACACACACACACACATACACACACACACACAGAGCAACATGCACACAAACACACACACACACAGAGCGACGTACGCACACACATGCACACAGACACATACACACACACACACACACAAACACACACACACAGAGCAACATGCACACAAACACACACACACACAAAGTGACGTACGCACACACACGCACACAAACACACACAGAGCAACATGCACACAAACACACACACACAGAGCGACGTACGCACACACACACATGCACACACACACATACACTCACACACACACACACATACACACACACACACACAGAGCAACATGCACACAAACACACACACACACAAAGTGACGTACGCACACGCGCGCACACAAACGTGCACACACACACACACACACACAAAGCAACATGCACACAAACGCACACACACAGAGCGATATACGCACACACACATACACACACACACAGCAACATGCACACAAACGCACACACACAGAGCGACATACGCACACACACACACACACACACAGCAACATGCACACAAACGCACACACACAGAGCAACATACGCACACATGCACACACACACATGCACAGAGCAACATGCACACAAACGCATGCACACACACAAAGTGACGTACGCACACACAAACACACACACACAAAGAGATGTGCGCACACACACATACACACACAGAGCCTTATGTATGAGTAATTCTCAGGAAGTGATCTGATGAGACATGCAGAGTTGACAGACTTAACAGGTCTGACAACAAAATTACAACAGATTTCCATGCAGTGAGTGTGTGTGTGTGTATGTGTGTGGCTTTCCAGAGAAAACTAACAATAGTACAGAGGTGCCTCACACACAGTGATCTGTGTAATACTGTGATGAAAGTGCTTTATTCCATGAAATCAGAATTAGTGCTTGGCCCATATTTACTGGTACCAAGCTAAAAAATGAATAATTTACTCGTTCATGTACACTTTCAATAATTTTACTTATACAACAGTCTAAAAATTGAATTTAATCCTACCTAATAAAGTTGGTTTAACTTACAATTTGTTTCTTTTCTACATTAAAATGTCCACACTAATTGTTACCTTACTTTTTTAGTATTAATATCTCATCAGTATATTTAGCGCAAATGAAAGCACCTTTGGTAATTCCAACATTTAATTTTAAACTGCAAGTTCAAAGTTCTGTATAAGAAAGGCATAAAAAAAATCTTTTCTTTCTGAACATTGCTATTTTTCATTATTTCACTGTTGCCCCCAACAGTGCCCTGCGGAAAGCCTAAATGTAAACCTGTAGCTAATCTATATCATAACCTACTCAAATGTTAAATCTCCCTCTAACACAAACCTGCCTTCAAGGTGCAAAGCCAGTGCTAAGGGGTATAAAAGAAAAAAAAAAAAAAAAAAAAAAAGATAAATTTCATAGTTAAACCATCTCTTGCAGCAACAAAATACAGAACACAGCAACACCTCCACATGTAGGTTTGCTAGTTCCACATAAACATAAAGGTACATTAGTGAGATATGAACAACTAAATTAAATTTCAGGTATGTCATAAAGCACTTATTCCAGTCTTATTTTTTTATTTAAAAGCACAATCCCTGATTCAAATGTATTAAAAGTAAAACTTCACTGCAGAAACGAAGTGGTAATTATTATTAAAAACAAGTAATTATTATTTTAAAACTGACAAACACACAAGTACAGTAGACATGGGTTTTGAGTTTTAAGAACACTCTACTTGAATTCTACTACAAGTTATATACTTTGAATACTTTTAATTATATCTTGCTTTGAATACAATTCAGTTCAATTCAATTTTATTTGTATAGCACTTTTAACAATGGCCATTGCCACAAAGCAGCTTTACAGAAATATACAAATTCAGGATATAAATTTTAAATTTATAAACTTATACATTTATCCCTAATGAGTAAGCCAGAGGCGAGGATGGCAAGGAAAAACTCCCTGAGATGATATGAGGAAGAAACCTTGAGAGGAACCAGACTCAAAAGGGAACTGATCCTCATCTGGGTGACAACGAATAGTGCAATTATAAATAAATTCCTTCTGTAACTGTGTACTACATGGTTAAAAAGTGCAATTGTGTAAACAGGAAATTTTTCATTAGTTTTTCATATGAAGTCTATTTTGGTGAAATTATCAACTGTTCACTGATGGAGACTTGACTACAAACCTGTTCACAGTAACTGCAGTCCTAAAGCTATCATAGCAGTTGTAGTCCTAAGCCATCGTTGCAACTGTTCATAATAAAAATTTAGATGGTCAGATTAACTCAAAAAAAAAAAAAACTCCAAACAAACATGAAGGAAAACTTCTGAAAAGTTACTAAAGTAAGAAATCATGACATTTCTCAGTACTTCAGTGCCTCACACATTTTAGGATAGCAACTTATGTTTCAGAGACATTACTTTCAGTGTATCCAGGCCAAGGAGCAGCTTCTGAAAACCTTTAAAGGTGTGCTTCAGTTGTCTTGGGTAACTCAGACTGAGGGCGTATATTAGACCCATCAGCAAGGCACAAGTACTTGGTATATTCAGTCACTTCGGGAGTTCTGTTCCCTCTATCACAATAGTTGAACTGACTGGATCAGACAAGCTGGTACCTCTGTTGACTACGATCTTCATCACCTCCCCTGCAATATCTCTACTTTGTACTTCAGCATCCTGGTCAAAGAATTTCAGACCCAAGATTTCTGTTTCGATATATTTGTATTCATCATGTATTTTAAAGCAAAGTGAACACAACACAAAGTGCACTTTGATCTCAACAAAAATTGACAATGAGTTATTCAGTTTTACTTCATATATATACCAAATATTCTTTGAAGAGATCTTCTTCTTTTTCTCTGAGATATACCACCACGCAACGGATGGCAACTTCTCTGTCTTCCAGAATTGTTGCCCTAAAAATACAATAAACAATAAAAATAAATCTGCTCTCCATGACTCAGGATTTGATTTCTTCTCTTCAGACTTCCTGGAAGCACTCTGGGAATAAAGTTGTCCAGTCTTGCAAAGCCCACCAATGAATTTTGCTTCACCAGTTGTGGTTTGGAACAAGTCCATTTGCTTTCCATTAACAAGTCTAGACCAAAATTCAGATCAGAAAACTAGATCAGCCTTTAACCAGTTATAGTGAATATGTAAACTTAAACTCTTGCCAATTTTTCAAGAATGAACTGCAGTTTGATAAAAGTACAGCATTCAGACAAAATTACAAGTATTCGGATACTTTTGTTTGCTATTTAATATATCTCCAGTGCATATAATAAATTTCAAATTCACACATAATGTCTTTTGACTTTGCACTGGAAATGCATTCATAAGCGTAAACAAATATACGTTTCAAAAAAAGAAATTCATAGGGAGGAAAAATATTCAGCCACTATAATAAAAATTTATACTACACTCACTGAGCACTTTATTAGGACCACTGTATTAATACTGGGTAAGACCTCCCTTTGCTCTCAAAACAGCCTCAGTTCTTCATGGCAAGATGTTGGAAACATTCCTTTGAGATTGTGATCCATGTTGACATGATTGCATCAAGCAATTCCTGCAGATTTTTTCAGGTGCACTTTCATGCTGCGAATCTCCCTTTCTATCACATTCCAAAGGTGCTCTGCTGGATTCAAATCTGTTGACAGGGAAGGCCACTGAAGAACATTGAACTCACTGTCATGTTCATGAAACCAGTTTGAGATGACTTTTGCTTTGTGACATGGTGCATTATCATGCTGGAAGCAGCCATTAGAAGATGGGTAAATTGTGGCCATGAAGGGATGAACAGGGTAAGCAACAATAATCAAAAAGGCTGTGGTATTCAAGCGATGATTGATTGGTATTAATGGGCCAAAGTGTGCCAAGAAAACATTCCCCACATCAATACAATACCTCCACCAGCCTAGACTGTTGACACAAGGCAGGTTGGGTCCGTGGATTCATGCTGTTGGTGCCAAATTCTGACTGTCCCATGTGTGTGCCTCAGCAGAAATAGAGATTCAGACCAGACTACATTTTTCCAGTTTTCAACTGTCCAGTTTTAGTGAGCCTGTGCCCAGTGCAGCCTAAGCTTGCTTTCTTTGAAAGAAGTGGAACCAGATGTGGTCTTCTGTTGTTGTAGCCCATCTGCCTCAAGGTTATGCTATGATTATGTTTAATGCTTGGATGCAAATCCTTTACAGTCTATGACTGCCAGAAGTCTGGAACCCATGGACATCACCAAATGCTGTTTCCTCCCTTGAGATTGCCAAGCCTTTACTACAGCCGCCTTCGGTTGCTGCTTGTTTGTGGGTCTTTCTGCCTTCTGTATTGTCTTCAGTAAGTGAAAATCAAGCTCAATTGGGTTGAGGTCAGGTGACAGACTTGGCCATTTAAGAACATTCTATTTCTTTGCCTTAAGAAGCTCTTGGGTTGCTTTCATGGTATGCTTTGGGTCATTGTCCATCTGTACTGTGAAGCACTGTCCTCTCAGTTTTGCAGCATTTGACTGAATCGGAGCAGAAAGTATAGCTCTGTAAACTTTGACATTCATCCTGCTACTTCTGTCAGCAGTCACAACATCAATAAACACCAGCGACCCAGTTCCACTGGCAGCCATACATGCCCATGCCATAACACTTCCTCCACCATGTTTGAAAGATGATGTGGTATGCTTTGGATCATGAGCCCTTCCTTTCCTTCTCCATACTCTTCTCTTCCTATCATTCTGGTACACGTTACTCTTGGTTTCATCTGTCCAAAGAATCTTGTTCCAGAACTGGGCAACCTTTTTTAGATGTTTTCTAGCAAAGTCTAATCTGACCTGTTCTTGGGTGTTAATAGTGGCTTGCAATTTACATTCATGAAGGTGTCTCTTGATTGTAGACTTTGACAATGACATGCCTACCTCCTCAAGAGTGTTCTTGACTTGACTAAATATTGTGAAGTGGTTTTTCATCAACAAGGAAAGAATTCTGCAATCATCCATTTTAGTTGTCTTCCGTGGTCTTCCACGCCTTTTGGTGTTGCTGAGCTCGGTAGTGCATTCCTTCTTTTTAGGAATGTACCAAATTGGTGATTTGGCCACTCCAGAGTTTCTGCTATCTCTCTGATAGGTCTGTTTTGTTTTTTTCAGCCTAACGATGGCCTCTTACACGTTCATGTACACCTCTTTGGACCGCATATTAAGAGTTCCCATGAACAGCTACCAAATGCAAATTCAACACTTGGAATCAACTCCAGACCTTTTATCTCCTTAATTGGTCATGAAATAACAAGGAATCAGGCCACACCTGGCCTTGAAAATGCTTATCAGACAAATGTCCAATGGTACTGGGGCATTACACATCATCAAAGGAAACATGAATGGAGCAAAGTACTGGGACATGTTAGAGGAGAATTTAATTTCATCAACTTTACAGCTTTACAGATATCTAGACCCTGAAAGAGTGACAATAGCAAAGAAAAACTCTATAAGAACATTAGAAAGGAACCTACTGAGAAACTAAGCCTCAATGTAGAACCCATCCTCCATCAGAATGTGCTGATAATCAATTATACTTTGGACTGTGAGATTCAACATTCATTAATATTGTTATAGAGAACTTCAAAATGCCATTACTTTTCTAGTGTTCAGGAAGGTGCCAAGATAGGCAGAAACTTTGAGCACTGTTTGCAGTCATTATGGTCTTGCTCTAACTTGTCCCTAAATGTGAGTAAGTCTGTGTGCGTACATGCTTGTGTGTGTGTGTGTACGCTCCCCTGTGATGGCCTGTGATGTTTTAAATAATCGTTAGTCTGAAGGGTTTTAATAAAACCTGCTGTATCTGAACTGAGATAAAACATCCAAATATGCAAAATCAGCAAATTATACAAATTCACACACTCCTCTGTAGGACAGATTACACAACCATGACTGCGGGAAAATGATCCAACTCTGAAGCTGTAATGATCATATTCATGCATTTATTCTATTAGTGGTTAGCTTAGTGATTAGCACATTTGCCTCGCACCTCTGGGGTGGCGGGTTCTCCCCATGCTTGGGGGTTTCCTCCAGGTACTCCGGTTTCCTCCCTGAGTCCAAAGACATGTGTTCACTGGCATGTGGCTTACTGGCATCTCCAAATTGTCTGTAGTGTGTGAATGGGTGTGCGATTCTGCCCTGCAACCAGGGTGTACCCTGCCTTGTGCCCTGAGTCTCCTGGGATAGGCTCCAGGCTCCCCGTGCATTACAACGTCATACACAGATGTCTATGCATCCACCTGTCGTTGTGCAAAGGACCATCTTGCAGGAATGTTTACTCATATGCAGACCCACTCTCCTGAAATAACTTTATTCCAAGCTGGTAGAGAAAATGCACCATAATATTTAAAGACTTTAACTAGACCTGGTCACACTGGATTGAACTCGACATTTTAAGGCCAGGTTTACAGACTATACAGAAATATACATGCGGTAGGAAGTTGATGTCCATAATTTCTTTTGTTCCTTTTTTAAATTGCAGAATTTTCATTTGTGCTTACTGTGCTCTGGGTTTGTCACTAATCTTAAGTTTTGTGTTTTTTTTATGTATAAATAGTGCTGGTGTAACTTGTGTGTGCAGGATAAGCGGTACAAAAAATGGATGGATGGATATTTTTATATTAACATAGGGGCAATTTAATGTAGCCAATCTAGCTACATACATGTTTTCGGGGGGTGGATGGAAACCAGAGAACCCAGAGAAAATCCAAACGGACACAGGGAGAAAATGTGAAACACACAGACAGTAACCTGACCTCATCATCAAACTGGAGACTGGAATTGTGAGAAAACAAGGCTACCCACTGCACCGCAGTTGTTAAAATGCTGCAATATTTTGTTTTGTGAACTTTAACACAAACCATTCCATAATTTTTGTAGCATCGGAATCATTGTGTTATTACAAAATGTATTAGGAACATTGCCAGGATGTTATTTTAGTAACATTACAGCCTAATTGGGGATTCCTGACCACATTAACACTCAACACACAACTTTACAAGTAGTGTCATTTAGGGGCTCACTGAAGAGAGGAGTCTTCAGACTAAGGAGTTCAGACAGTCAGGGGAAGTTCATTGCACCACTTCAAGATTCAAAGATTCAAGATTCAAAGCGTTTATTGTCATGTACACAGTGAGGAAACCAAGTTTCCCTGAACAATGAAATTCTTTCTTTGCTGTCCACATTGAATGCCAAGACAACAGATATAAATAGAAATATATATAGAAATAAAATAAAAACAGACATGCACATACATACAAACAAACATAATAAAGTGTCGCTATGTTACAGAAGTAGAAATATAGATTATATATATAGAAATATAGACTATGTACATCTGTATGTGTGAGTGTGCAATGTTGACTTGTGCATATGAAGTATATCTCTATGTGCAATATTGACTTATGTACAAAACAATACAATACAAATACAAAAACAATAGTACAGTAGCCTGTAGTAAATTGAGTGCAACTACACAATAACAATAGCAGCTGTCAAATTTAACAATGTGCAAATCGAAATGAAGCTTCTTGATAAGAAATAACAGCAGTAACATTTACAAATGTGCAAATTGAGCTGTAGCAGTTCAGTCCACCTAAGCTATGAGATGTGTGAGACTAGTCTGTGTCCACTGGCTACCCATTTAGAAATCTAATGGCTGAGGGGAAGAAGGAGTTCCTTAGTCTGGAGCTTCTGCATTTCACACTCCTGTACCTCCGTCCCGAGGGCAGGAGTGTGAACAGTTCATATTGTGGGTGGTTTGGGTCCTTAAGGATGGAGGCAGCTCTCCTGTGGACTCGGCGGTGGTAAATAGTCTGCAGAGACGGCAGTGGAGTCCTGATGATCTTCTCAGCAGTCCTCACCACTCTCTGCAGACGTTTGCGGTCCCTCACTGTAGTGCTGCCATACCACACAGTGATGCAGCTGGTCAAGACGCTCTCAACAACGCAGCTGTAGAAGTTGTTGAGGATCTTAGGCGACATGCCAAAGTTCCTCAGCCTCCTCAGGAAGTACAGCTGCTGTTGTGCTTTCTTAACCAGCTGGGTGGTGTTGAGTGTCCAGGTGAGGTCCTCGCTGATGTGGACCCCCAAATATTTAAAGCTGCTTACCCTCTCCACTTCAAGCTCTCGGATAAACAGTGGCTGGTGAGTTCTCCTCTCTTTCATGTCCACTATCATCTCCTTTGTCTTGTCCGTGTTGAGGGTGAGGTTGTTGTCCTCACACCATGTCACAAGACTGGCCGCCTCCCTCCTGTAGGCCACTTCATCTCCGCCAGTGATCCGTCCTATCACTGCGGTGTCGTCGGTGAACTTCAGTTGTGGGGTGTGGGGTGCTAATGTTTGTTATGATGGTGTCTGAAGTCCTATTTCCAATCCTGACAGACTGCATTCTGCCAGTCAGGAAATCTAGGAGCCAGTTGCAGAATGTGGGGTGTAGTCCAAGTGCAAACAGTTTGTGGGTGAGTTTATGTGGGATGACCGTGTTGAAGGCCGAACTGTAGTCAATAAAGAGCATCCTGATGTAGGTGTCCTTATCTTCCAGGTGAGAGAGGTAAATATGGAGGGCAGCAGCAATGGCGTCTGATGTGGACCTACTGGTCCAGTAAGCATACTGCAGGGGGTCCAAAGTGTCTGGCATGCTGCTCTGAATGCACCACTCTTTCAAAACACTTCATAATGATTGGAGTGAGTGCTACTGGCCTGTAGTCATTCAGACAGGTTGGGGGGTTCTTCTTGGGAAGGGGGATGATAGTTGTGGTTTTGAAGCAGGTTGGGATGGTGTTTTGACTGAGGGAGAGGTTAAAGATGGAAGTGAGTACATCAACCAGTTCTGTAGCACAAGCTCTGAGGGCCCGCCCAGGAATGTTGTCTGGCCCTGCTGCCTTGCGGGGGTTGATCTTCCTCAGTGCCTTGTGTACCACAGCTGATGAGACAGTAGGAGGTGGGGAGGGGGATTGGGTGGTCCGAGTGTGTGTGTGTACTCTCTGTGTTGACGCTGGAGGTCTCGAAGCGGGCGTAGAAAGTGTTGAGGTCATCCGGCAGGCTGTCTGAGGGGCTGATAGTAGTGTTCGTGGTGGTCTTGTAGTCTGTGATGTGCTGCAGGCCTTGCCACATCCTTCCGGTGTCGGCAGTAGAGTAGAAGCTGTCCAGCTTCTCTTTGTACTGTCTTTTAGCCGCTGTAATGGCTCTTCTCAGTCCGTACTTTGCAGCTTTGTACTCTGTCTCGTTGCCTGTTGTAAATGCAACAGATCGAGCACGCAGCATGTGGCGTACCTGACTGTTTATCCAGGGCTTCTGACTGGGGAACTTCCTGACTTGTATGGTGGGTACGATGTTATCAACACAAGTGCTAATGTACCCAGTCACATACTCAGCATAATCCTGTATGCAGACAGAAGAGTCCTCCAGAGTGGCTGCAGCTTTAAACACATCCCAGTCCGTCAGAGCAAAACAGTCCTGCAAGATGCCCTCAGTCTGTGGGGTCCAGAGCTTAACCTGTTTGGTGACAGGGTTTGTTTGTTTGAGAGTTTGTCTGCAGGTTGGGTACAAGAACAAAGAGATGTGGTCTGACTGACCAAAGCGGGGGCGGGGTGCAGCCCTATATGCACCGCGTATGTTGCTGTAAACATTGTCCAGTGTGTTATGGACAGTGTGTTATGGACTTGGGCAATAAGATAGAGAAGAATCCCGATGTTCCTCTTCTTGTTGTGTTTATACAATCAGTACAGAATTGCTGTAGTGTTTTCACCAAGCAAGTGAAAGTGAGAAAACTTAAGATGCTTGTTAGAAAGGATTACTGCATCCATAATCACCACACAAGCACCATATTGGAGGGAATATAAGGAACCCCAACCGACACAAGGTTCCTTATTGATCTGAAGATTGAACTGCTTTGTGCAGAAACAGAAACATCCAACTGACGCTCCATCCACACTGTCTTCTATTTACTATGCAGTAGTAGGATACATGAACGGCAAGAGGTGCATTTCTGACTGATATTTAAGTGTCCTTGTAAAGACAGCTTAAAATGCACAATATAGAAATTTTCAATAAAATTAACAGTGGTGTAAACCGTTGATCTACAAAAAGTAGAAAACAGGACAAAAGATCTGAATTGGACATAGTGTAGGATAAAGGCAAAAGGACAATTCAGTTCAATTCCATTCAGTTCAGTTTTATTTATATAGATCTTTTAACTATGGACATTGTCATAAGGCAGATTCTTTTTTTAGATTTAGATCCCTAAGTGGCAAGGAAAAACTCCCTGTGATGACATGAGGAAGAAACTTTGAGAGCAACCAAACTCAAAATGGAACCCATCCTTATAAGGATTACAATGGTTAGTGGAATTACAAATCATTACACATAATAAACATACAGTAGTGACAGCTTATTTCAGTGGAAACGTGCGTCTGCCTCATGTCAGAACACGGCAATAGGTTTCTGTACAAATCCACCTTTGATAATGACAGAATAATGAATACCTGACACACTGCTGATCGTATCTTCTTACACACTGCTATTTCCCTGGAATTGTTTGCCTTCAAATGGTCCATTTATTTCATCTTGTTATGTTGTCCCTCCAACCTGAAGCACAATTTTAGCACTTATTGTTAACAAGAAAAATATATAAAATTTATATATTTGTAGCAGTACAGCTGAATTTGCTGAATACTGTTGATTCAAGATTTTATTTATTTGTCACATAAGTTACATACAGTATATAACTTGCAGTGAATTGAAAACCTGACCTACTCCTCCTTAGACTGTGCATTAAAAATAAGAAATGAATAAGAAATAATAATAAAAAAAGATTAAGGATAGTGCAAAAAAGAGAGACTGCGTACAGTAGAACTGAAGCTAAAACTAAACAGCATGTAAGGAATGTACCCAAAATAGGAATGTACCAAATATGGAGGTATATTACGTGTTGTAACAATACAAAGTGCAGTGTGCAGAGTGTCAGTGGAGTGCAGAGTGACAAGAGAGTCTTTATGGAGTCCTAAGGGATCTGTATGGTGGACATATCCGAGTTGAGGAGTCTGACGGCTGGAGGGAAGAATCTCCTCCTGAGCCTCTCAGTTTTAGCCATCAGACTACGAAGCGCTTGCATGATTGGAGACGGCTGAACAGACAGTTACTGGGGTGGGTGGAGTACCTGATGACTTTAGCAGCTCTGGTATTAAAACTCTGGTACTGTTATGAGCTGTAGTGCTTTGGGGAGGAAGATAAGACTTTCGGCATTCCAAAACTACTATAAATATATAATGTTGTGATCCCGTTCCCTTAATGTCATGTCCATTCCAGTGTTCTGATACATATTCTGAAAAAAATGTGATATTTATTCCAAAACTGGTATACAGATTATAATTCGGCATGATGTGCATGATGTGTGTCTCAAAATTGTTATCAGAAAAGTTCCAGTTTTGATATTTTAGACCACATTTGAGGAATTACGCTTTAGCCAATCACAATTTCTGAACTATATGACAAATTTGAATGTAAGTGCACATTTAGATTACAGTTTTTGAACCATTAGTTAATGTGACATCGTTGGAATTAAAAAACACCATTTTGAAAAGTAAATCACAGAAACACAGTCATATCAACCCTTAAATGGCTATTTAATTTCTTTGGATTTTATTAATATTTGAATAGCTTTTTAGTAAAAAAAAAATGTTTGAGAGGCTTGCATCGATTATTAATGACACATTTGTTAACAATTTAGACTTTCACTGGTACTTAGCAGGAGGTTGCTGGTTCAAACTCCAGCTGGGACGTGAGGGTACAAGTGCTGAAGGTCTGAGTGGAACAAACAACATGTTTGTTGACATGAAGTTTTGGAAGGTGTAGGAAGTTATGACACCTGAATGTAAAATGTTGTGTTTGTTATCATTTCTTAATAATTGCTCTGGCTTATAAAGACTCCTCGTGTTTACAGATTTAAAATTCCACCAGACTCCATCATTTACCCAGAATGCTTTTCTCATGGAATCTACACTAATGTTGATTCTCTTACCTCACTCCCATCTAACCCCGTTCCCTTCTGCTAAAACTGTAATAATAGCCTGAGTTTGGGATTTGACAAAAGAGGTAATAAATAGAGATAGACGAGAATTGAAGATGCTTTACCTACTGTTATTATATAAAATCAGCTACTTATATACCAAACATTCGGATACATATCTGCATACTTTTGGATTCCCGAATTTCAATTTTGGTATATGACATAATTCAGGAATTTAGATAACAGTCTTGAAGACTTGATTATAATTACACCACATTTTTAGAAATTATTTTAATTGATTGTAAAATTCCATTTTCGTTGCCAAGAAACACTTCACTGACCCAAACACAGAGACAACAGTTTTTTTCTGTTTACTTTTATTCCACTTAGAATTCAGGTTAGATTATTAAGTGATTAGGATTTTCTTTTCTGAATACATGAGAATGCATTTCAATAAAACATAATGTGAATCATACAGCAATCTCTGAAAAGCAACATCAGTGAATAACACCTGTTAAAAATCTGCTATGTGTTGGGCTATAGACATGCAACAACCCGACCAGTCTCGGGCCAAGGCTGATAGTTTCACCTGAAAAATTAGTGATTAGTATTTATATGTGAAACTCCACACAGACAGTAAGCCAAACCCAGGATGGAACTGGAAACCCTGGAACTGTGATAAGACTGTGAGAAAGTAGCACCACCGTGTCTATCAGTATTTTTCAATGGCATGAATGGGATTTCTAATTTTTTATTTTTTAATTTCCCAACTTTTGATAGTCTGACATGAGACTCCAAAACTTGTTTGCCAAGAAACATGGAATTCAGGGGACAGATTTCAAGGTGGCCAGCCTCAGTGGGTTCCCCATTACAAAGTGCGCAGTGACCAAAGACCTCATGAGAACCCTGAGACGGAGAACGCTGATTGAGCTGTAACTGCAAAACAAATTCCCCGGACACCTCTGAAAAGATTTATTTCATAAAGTTTTTTTTTTTAAATTTCCTGGACTGTCCACAGACAGAACACATTAGGTTCAAGTTAACATTATTTATAGACTGGCTTGTTTTTTAGGTTTGGATTAAACCCATTCTATACAAGTGAACAGTCAAACGGCTCTAATAACTACTAAAACTCTATAATAAATAAAATAACTTTGATAAAGGTGGGTTGTGATTTCTATTGTTACAACTATAAAAAATATTATGGGCAGTGCTTCAGGGTTCCCATTTTGGGAACCGCTGCAATAAGTGATCAGACAGCGCAGTCTGGATGTTCAGGGAATGATTTGAGTCAACAAAGAGAAAAATGATTTGAGTCAACAAAGAGAAAAATTTTACAAGGGCCTACGAAGAACATGCCAGCACACGTTCAAACTCAATTTAACATCTGACTGGATCAGAGTATATTTTCATACCCAAGACCGACTTCATTCATTTTCTATTGTTCAAAACAAATATTTTTAAAAAAATCACATTAAACAGGCAGTGCGTTACATGACCATCAGTTTCTACAGGTTTGTCATTTCTTGGCCTATTTTCACCGTATGCGAGTTAGAACATTTGAATGCCAGTGTTACTAAAACGTTCCCTCAAATATACACAGACCTACTCCATTCATGTCATGCCACGTTTTGATCACTAATAATACTCAAGTCATCTCAGGGAGTTTTCTCATCACTGTCACCTCTGGCTTGTTCATTAGTGATCTAAATGTACATGCGGATTTCTAACACTCCCGTATGCCAAAGTCTATTCTTCTAAGTTCTATATAAATAAAACAGAATTGAATTGTGTGTGCGTGTGTGTGATGGTACAACTTCTTCAACAGAAATGATTTATTAAATTCAGCTGAATGGAAAAAATAAAGTGGACAAGTGGAGCTGGGAAAGGCAGCGAGTGTGTAACATTTACAAAGACAGAACACTAAAATACACACTGACGAACTGAACACTGCTGAGTGTGTGAGCGCTGATCATGCATTATTCAGGATTTCAATTTCATTTTCCGAAACAAATTAAAACACAAATCATTTTAAATGTGGCACAATCAAAACGTTTGGCTTCATTTTACACAGAAAAGCAACACTGGGTACAGTTTTGGCAAAAAAAGAAATATATATATATATATTAAAACTCCTATAAAGGAAAATGAGGTTAATAATAAGGTGCTACAGAAGACACGTGTGTGCCAAAACTCAGCTAAACAATACACAGTAATATTCATCATCGTCAGCGCTTCAGAAAAGTTTTCATTTGGGAGGAGGGTCCCTATGTAGGCATAATTATTAGGTAGTGATAAAGTCTGTTACATCCATATTTTGGATAAATGTAAAGCTGTGTGTGTTTCTGTCGCAGAGATGACATTCGAACCACCATTGATCTAGCCTTGTGATAAAATCATAAACCGTGCAAAGTGTGTGTGTGTGGTGTAGATGAGCTATACTGTCACTTCTGATTAATTAGCAGTCTGACTGGCTTGTCTTTAGGCATTGATGAGGTCATCATCAGGTTGTTCCTGCTGCAACACCACAACTGTTTCCACGGTGACCACCTCCACATCCCCCTCCCCCTCTTCCTCAGTGGAGTCAGTGTCGGAGCAGTCAGGGGGGCCGGTGGAGGCGGAGTGTGTGCTGGTGAGAGACGGGGTGCGGATTCGGGCGGGGGGGTGTGGACGCAGCAACGGCGTGCTTTCAGAAACCTCATCGCTCTCGTCTCCCCCGCTGTCCGAGTCCGAGTCCGATTCCGAACCGGCCGGAACCACCTTCTGCTTACACACCGGGCACGTCCTCTTCGTCTTCGTTAGCCATGGGTCCACACACTTACAGTGATATGCTAAAACACACACACACAAAGTAGGGGAGGAGACAGATTTATTTAGTAAAATGGCTGACGAAATGTGGAGAGATCGCTGTCACTCTGCCTCGACCGTAACACAATGCTCAGTTCTGATACAGAGTTCCGGATTCTGTGGTACCCCCTTGAGTTCAGCCACACTTAACTACAGTATTAGCAAGGACTGGTATGACATTACTTTCAAGTGATGAGGTAAGCTGTTTATTTATTAAGGGCATTACTTTACCTGGCTCTCCAAATGATAAAAATGATTTGGTATGTGAAGCTGCCATTCAAACGACTCAAAGTTTTATACAGACTGAGTTTACATAACTGTCTAGAATTAGCAACGTCACAATTTCTGCATCCAGCTTCATCCCCTTCACAAGTAATAAATTACTCCATCTTGGAAAAGCACTGCCAATGGTTTTTTGTGTTTCTTGTCATTAAGTTTTTCCAACTTTCAGCCATGTTGTTTCACAACCTACAGGTATTCTCAGCCACACTGTACACTTGTACTGAGTCCATAGCTTAAACCTTTTTTTTTTTTTTTTTTTAAATGAGTGTTGCGCCTTTAACATCGCGGAGTGTTTAAGACGGCCTGTGCGGGGTAAATGCTGTTGGTGCTACAATTCGGTACATTCAAATATGAGCATATATTTTTGTGTAAATTAGTTAGATGCTCCCTCAGCTGTAGTGACATCACGTAGGAACTACCAGTACTGCACTTTTTTTGACCGTATGCCTGAATGTTTTGTAAAAAGAATTTATTCACGCCAGTAAATCTACAAAACGAACATTCATGTTTGACTCATGTGATGTGCGTACAAATACTGTGTCTCCAGCAGCTCTGTTGTGTCACAAAATTACGAAAATTACTGACCACTACAAGCACATTGCTCAGTGCCTCGCTCTGAGTTTTAGACACCTCGCTCTGAGATCAAAATGCCTTGCATGGAGTTTAAAGGTCTCGTTCAGAAGTTAGACATTTCGATCAGAGTTTAGATGTCTCGTTTGGAGCTTAAGAGGCCCCACTTAGTGTTCACTCAGCTAAAGTGCCAAACGGAGAGTCAGCCTCCAACACACACACACACACACACACACTCACAGCAGCACTGAAAGAGTAAATCAAAATCAAAAACTTTTAGTGTGTTTCAGCATGCAAAACCCAATCACTGATCAGAGTAAAGAGAACACACACACACTTACCGTGTGAACAGGGCAGCACGCGCAGCTTCTCCCCCTCCTCATACTCATCCAGACAGATTGCACACACATCATAGACATCACCTATAAAACACACACACCATAACCATCAACATGTGTCACTGTGTTAATACCATATGTTAGTGCAGTGTGTTTATATGGGGTCTTGATGCAGTGTGTTAGTGCAGTGTGTTTATGTGGGGTCTTGATGCAGTGTGTTAGTGCAGTGTGTTTATGTGGGGTCTTGATGCAGTGTGTTAGTACAGTGTGTTTATGTGGGGTCTTGATGCAGTGTGTTAGTACAGTGTGTTTATGTGGGGTCTTGATGCAGTGTGTTAGTGCAGTGTGTTTATGTGGGGTCTTGATGCAGTGTGTTAGTGCAGTGTGTTTATGTGGGGTCTTGATGCAGTGTGTTAGTACAGTGTGTTTATGTGGGGTCTTGATGCAGTGTGTTAGTACAGTGTGTTTATGTGGGGTCTTGATGCAGTGTGTTAGTGCAGTGTGTTTATGTGGGGTCTTGATGCAGTGTGTTAGTACAGTGTGTTTATGTGGGGTCTTGATGCAGTGTGTTAGTACAGTGTGTTTATGTGGGGTCTTGATGCAGTGTGTTAGTACAGTGTGTTTATGTGGGGTCTTGATGCAGTGTGTTAGTGCAGTGTGTTTATGTGGGGTCTTGATGCAGTGTGTTAGTGCAGTGTGTTTATGTGGGGTCTTGATGCAGTGTGTTAGTACAGTGTGTTTATGTGGGGTCTTGATGCAGTGTGTTAGTACAGTGTGTTTATGTGGGGTCTTGATGCAGTGTGTTAGTACAGTGTGTTTATGTGGGGTCTTGATGCAGTGTGTTAGTGCAGTGTGTTTATGTGGGGTCTTGATGCAGTGTGTTAGTGCAGTGTGTTTATGTGGGGTCTTGATGCAGTGTGTTAGTACAGTGTGTTTATGTGGGGTCTTGATGCAGTGTGTTAGTACAGTGTGTTTATGTGGGGTCTTGATGCAGTGTGTTAGTACAGTGTGTTTATGTGGGGTCTTGATGCAGTGTGTTAGTACAGTGTGTTTATGTGGGGTCTTGATGCAGTGTGTTAGTGCAGTGTGTTTATGTGGGGTCTTGATGCAGTGTGTTAGTGCAGTGTGTTTATGTGGGGTCTTGATGCAGTGTGTTAGTACAGTGTGTTTATGTGGGGTCTTGATGCAGTGTGTTAGTACAGTGTGTTTATGTGGGGTCTTGATGCAGTGTGTTAGTACAGTGTGTTTATGTGGGGTCTTGATGCAGTGTGTTAGTGCAGTGTGTTTATGTGGGGTCTTGATGCAGTGTGTTAGTGCAGTGTGTTTATGTGGGGTCTTGATGCAGTGTGTTAGTACAGTGTGTTTATGTGGGGTCTTGATGCAGTGTGTTAGTACAGTGTGTTTATGTGGGGTCTTGATGCAGTGTGTTAGTACAGTGTGTTTATGTGGGGTCTTGATGCAGTGTGTTAGTACAGTGTGTTTATATGGGGTCTTGATGCAGTGTGTTAGTACAGTGTGTTTATGTGGGGTCTTGATGCAGTGTGTTAGTACAGTGTGTTTATGTGGGGTCTTGATGCAGTGTGTTAGTACAGTGTGTTTATGTGGGGTCTTGATGCAGTGTGTTTATGTGGGGTCTTGATGCAGTGTGTTAGTAAAGTGTGTTTATGTGGGGTCTTGATGCAGTGTGTTAGTGCAGTGTGTTTATGTGGGGTCTTGATGCAGTGTGTTAGTGCAGTGTGTTTATGTGGGGTCTTGATGCAGTGTGTTAGTGCAGTGTGTTTATGTGGGGTCTTGATGCAGTGTGTTAGTGCAGTGTGTTTATGTGGGGTCTTGATGCAGTGTGTTAGTACAGTGTGTTTATGTGGGGTCTTGATGCAGTGTGTTTATGTGGGGTCTTGATGCAGTGTGTTAGTGCAGTGTGTTTATGTGGGGTCTTGATGCAGTGTGTTTATGTGGGGTCTTGATGCAGTGTGTTAGTGCAGTGTGTTTATGTGGGGTCTTGATGCAGTGTGTTAGTGCAGTGTGTTTATGTGGGGTCTTGATGCAGTGTGTTAGTAAAGTGTGTTTATGTGGGGTCTTGATGCAGTGTGTTAGTGCAGTGTGTTTATGTGGGGTCTTGATGCAGTGTGTTAGTACAGTGTGTTTATGTGGGGTCTTGATGCAGTGTGTTAGTACAGTGTGTTTATGTGGGGTCTTGATGCAGTGTGTTAGTGCAGTGTGTTTATGTGGGGTCTTGATGCAGTGTGTTAGTACAGTGTGTTTATGTGGGGTCTTGATGCAGTGTGTTAGTACAGTGTGTTTATGTGGGGTCTTGATGCAGTGTGTTAGTACAGTGTGTTTATGTGGGGTCTTGATGCAGTGTGTTAGTACAGTGTGTTTATGTGGGGTCTTGATGCAGTGTGTTAGTACAGTGTGTTTATGTGGGGTCTTGATGCAGTGTGTTAGTGCAGTGTGTTTATGTGGGGTCTTGATGCAGTGTGTTAGTACAGTGTGTTTATGTGGGGTCTTGATGCAGTGTGTTAGTACAGTGTGTTTATGTGGGGTCTTGATGCAGTGTGTTAGTACAGTGTGTTTATGTGGGGTCTTGATGCAGTGTGTTTATGTGGTGCAATGATGCGGTGTGTTGTTGCAGTGCGTTGGTGCAGTGTGTTAGTACACTGTGTTAATTCTGGTACCTTTTTTGTATTTGTGGACAGGAAGTTTCTTCAGTTGGTCCTTGCGCAGTCGGCTCCGTCGGGCTCGGTGTCGGTCCTGAACAAACTTTGTGATCTGAGCATACATACGTTAACACACACATTAACACACAAATTAACACACTGCATCGTAAATGACGCAATTACTAATAAATTAAGTAGAACTATTTGTGGTATTAAAATACCACAGAAACTTTAATCAACGTAAAAGACCAAAGAACTAAAGGACAACAAAGCCTGCACTCCAGCAGACTGAGTACCAACATCAGATCAGTACTCAGTCTACACAGTCTGTGTGTCTCTGCTGCTGTGAGAGCAGAAATGAAATCCAGCGTTATGTTTGTGAATTACATGTTTAAGGAATTGGATATAAAGGCAGAATAACAGAGGGCGTAAAAGGGAACGCTGTGTGATGCTGTATTGTGCTTCTTTAGGCCCTGAAGAATTGCCGTTAAAGCTGACAAACTGGTAACAACCGCCAACACGTGAACTTGCCTGTCTGACACACGTGTGCTTTTAATCCTGTGTATTAAAACATTAATCAGCAGTGTCCCATACTCACTCGAGTCCAACAGAACCGAAATCATATTCACGTACAGTAGATGACACTTATCCCCCCCCCACACATACCACTGATACACTTAATGTATTAACATACATGTATGTCTCACTCACCATAAAGACCACAATGAGAATAAGACAGATTCCCACAATGATGAGGAACGGGATCAGGTAATATTCCAACGGCAGACTGAAATCAGGCATCAGGATTATATAACCTCTGCAACACAAACATACACACACCTATTAGAGATATATACAGTGGGAGAGAGAGAGATAGAGAGAGAGATAGAGAGAGAGAGAAATACAATATGTTACTGAAAATATACTGTTACTGAGGTGGAGCTTACTGTCTTCTTTTTATCAACAAACGAGGCTAAGTACACCTAGGTGTTCAGGTGGTGTAGTGGTTCAAAAGGTGTTAGCTCATTAAAAATCTAATAATATATAGTATATTATAACCCTCTGTGTGTGTGTGTGTGTGTGTGCGTGTGTGCGTGTGTGTCTCACCCTCTCTCATAACTGTACTCCTCCATTAAAGACTTCGAAGCCTTTTCTCCAACAAAGACAGATGGGATGTTGATCTGCTTCACCACCTCCACTATACACGCATATGCATGCACACACGCGCACACACACACACACACACACACACACACACACACACACACACACAAAATACACATCTCCAGAACATTTCAGAACACTTTCACCATTTCAAGCTGTTTCTACAGCACAGAAAACAACTCTCTGTCTGTCTGAACAGCGTGTGTGTGCGTTTGTATAACACTTACAGTCATCAGATCCCATGTTGACGAGCTCCTCCGAGTCTACATTGTGAACAATGGCGGCAATGTAACCTGCTCTCTGAGCATTCAGCACCTACACATACACACATGCACATACGCACATGCAAACTATTCAGCGCATTGGGAGGTGTGTGCTATTCTGAATATGTCTGAACTGACTACTGTTAAATTTTGTTCTTAGTGAGAGCTTTTACAACTGAAATAAAACCATTAATAATTAATTAAATATGTAATTATGGTTTTGATAGACTTTAACATCAAAGCAAAGATCTATGTGTATTAATGTCATTTTTAGATGTGTGTAATTAACACAATAAAATGTAAATCAGTCTAATAATAAGTAAATAATAGCTGTGTATGTAATATGTATGTATGTATGTATGTGTGTACATTGTGTAGTGTGTACTGTGTAGGATGTAGTGTGTTTTTCTCAGAACATAATTAAGTTGGGCCTTAATTGACTCATTAGGACTCATAATTCAGGTCAACAATCGTAATTAGGACTAACAATTGCAGAGCGTAATAAATTCTTGGACTTCGAACCTTGAGTTAACACTCAACAACCATGGGCTCTTCTAAGCAGCTGACTGAGGACCTGAAAGTTAAGCTAATTAATGCCTACAAAGCTGAGAAAGGCTATAAAAAAAGATATCAAAAAGCTTCCACTTCACAATTTCCATTGTCTGAAATGTCATTAAGAAGAGACAATTAGGGGGAACTGTGGATGTCATGGTAAGAGCTGGAAAACCAAGGAAGCTCTCAGATAGAACTGCCTGTATGCAAAGCTCCCATATGACACTAAGGACCTGCAGGAAGGTTTATCTGACACAGGAGTGGGGGTGCAACATTCTACTCTGGCCTGCAGGGAAGAGTCATCAGAAGGAAACCTTACCTGCAACCTCATCACAAAAGTGAATGTGTGAAGTATGCAAAACAATATCTAGTTAACCCAGAGGCATTTTTGAAACAAGTGCTGGGGACTGATGAAGTAAAAATTGAACTCCTTGGGCACAATCACCAAAGGTATTTTGTAGAAAAAGAGGAGCAAAATGTAATGAATAGAACAACTTGCCAACTGTCTAGTGTGTGCATGGATCTATAATGCTCTTGGGTTGTGTTACAGCCAGTGGCACAGCAAACAATGCACAGGTAAATGGAAGAATGGAGTCGAATAAATATCAGCAAATTCTGGAAGCAAATGTGACACGGTCAATCAAGAAACTGAAACTGAAAGGAGGCTGGCTTCTACAACCGGACAATGATCCAAAACATAACTTAAAATCCCCCAACAACTACTTCACTAAATGAAGCTTTTGGAATGGACCTCACAGTCCCCTAACTTGAACACCATTAAAATATGTAAGTAGATCTTAAACATGTGCTCACTCAGCCACGAGAGCATTAGTGAGATCAGACACTGATGCCAGGTGAGGAGCTCTGGGGTGCAGTCAGTGTGCTAATTCATCCCAAAGCTGTTCAGTGGGGTTGAGTCAAATCATGTCTTCATGGAGCTTTGTGCACAGGGGCATTGTCATGCGAGAATATGTTCAGATCCCTTTAGTTCCAGTGAAGGGAAAATGTAATGCTGCAGCCTACAAAGAAATTCTATAAAATTGTTAATATTGCTTCCCACTTTGTGGGGAAGATCCACATATGGGTGTGATGGTCAGGTGTCCACAAACTTTTGGCCATACAGTGTATGTAATTTGGCCAGGGGTGCCCAAACCTTTGCATATAACTGTATGTGTGTAGTGTATGCATGCGTGCGAGACCTTGATGTCGAAATTGCAGTGGTATCGCTTGATGAGGACGATGAAGCCGCTGCTGGAGTTCTCTTTGATTGGTGGAGGATCAATTGGTACACACCCATTCTCAGGCCGTGCACCAATCAGGAAACCCTGACCACAAAACCAGCCAATTAAAACACTTTAAAAAACTCCCATGCCCCCACATCCCCTACAGAGTACACACACACTCTCACACTCACACTCACACACACACACACACACACACACACACGGTGAGTGAAAGTGTCTCACCTTCAGGCCCTGGCTGGGCAATCTGTATCCAAACCGAGCAGGAGCATCATCAAACCTCTCTGTCTGATTATCACCCGAGTACTGCAACACATATACACACACACACACACACACACACACACACACACACACACACACACACACCTGTTAAATACTGAAATATAATTCACCTGCCAACTGATACAGGCAGTGAATAAGACTGAGTTCTGAGAAGATTTTTGTACTAATCAGCACTTCTGTTCTTTTTTTTAAGACAGTGTGAACTCAACTCTGATCAGGTTCACAGCATTACTGAGAAACTCAATTTAAAACCATGTTAACATTTGTATTGTATTTTATTAATTGTTGTTTATTAATCAGCATGTTGATTACATATGAATTATTGAGTGCAGTTTTACAGGCAGATAATTAACCTGGGAGTTTACAAGCAGAGCATTGACACATGACGCTGAGGGAAAAAAAGCCTCAAAATACAACATCAAAATACTAACTCCAAATAAAAGAGTGTAATAATGACTGTGTTGTGTTGACAAACATCCTGAATAACCTGTCCATGCTCTGTGTGTGGGGAATTATGTATATTGGCTTTATTGGAAGTGCAAGAGTTAAAAAATAAAACCATCTTTAACACAGTCATTATACAGCAGCAGTGACGTCGAGTCTGAGTTCACAAAGCCATGAAAACAAACACATTTACAGTGGGGTCCAAAGGTCTGAGAAAACATTGAAACTCTGGGATTTATTTCCAGTTTAAAATTTTTAAAAAACAAAGTTTTAGAATTTTAAAAGGAAATGTGCATGACTATTCAATATTCAAGATGTTGCACAATTTTAGGTCACTACTTAAATGTAAGCAAATTTGTGATATTGACCATGTTAACTCCTTTGTACAAAAGGTCAGATTTTCCACAAGTCTTATCCCTTCCACTGAAGGACGTGTTCAGATGACACGCCGATGGATTTGATCTAATGTGAGACAATCTGGTTTTACACAAACTTGTGGAGTCTGTGTCAGCTCGAGTGCACACTGTCATTAAAGCAAAAAGGGGACATGCCAAATACTAAGAAATTCTGAAATTCATGTAAATATTTCTAAGATTCTACTTCTCACTCAAGTTGTTGCTGATATCATTTGCAATGAAAATGAAAATTATTTCACTAGTGGGCTCTACTGACATTTTGAACAGGAGAAATATTTTATTTTTCAATTTAGCAAACCAACAGGACAAAGTCGTATTGCTGTAGAATTTTGTCACACTGCACTAACAAGTTTAATCTGATTTTCTGACTCAGTTTTAAAGAAAGTTAAACACCATCAAAAAGTACTTTCTTAAAAATCAGATGAAATAAAAAAATTTATAAAATTAAATTTGCTGTTTTTGGATGAGAAAAATTAAGATGACCTGACTTAAAGAAAGCAGATTCTGTATAAATAAAAGTGAAATTGTGTGAGTGAGGAAAAGAATGACATCACATCCTGTGACAAATTTGGAACTTTGTCACATCCTAACAAACTTCTGATTGTTCCGTTTTTAAGGATGGAGGAGATTGTCGCATTTTGTGGTTTTGGATCCTTTCTTTTCCTAAGTGTGCAAACATTTACAGAAGACAAACATGGTTTTGTTTATAGTTGTGCCGATACCGAAATCTGTCAAAGATCTGGAATCGTCTGTGTTGTTGGACATTTTAAGCGCTGTGTAAGCGAACAGTCTTGTTGAACATCGCTGTGTAAATAAATTAATGAGTGTTAACAGAAATGATATGGATTACAGCAAAACACCACCGACTGCTTCCTGTTTCATTTCATACTTTAAACACTGCAATTCACTTCGTCCTCTTCTTTCTATCTACATGTTTATTTTCTATTTATTTAACTCCTGCAGGTGACCTGTTCACACATCACACAGCAAAGCATCAGAATTAAGCAGTGAACTGAAACTAAGCACTTCTGCTCATGGTGCGTGTGTGTATCTCACTGCTGCGATGTCGGCCTCCACAGGCAGCAGGCTGATGAAGGTGATGATGAAGATCTGAGTGAGTGAGACCATCAGCATCGCTACAGGCAGCAGCATCTTCACACCTGTCTCTCTCTCTCACACACACACACATACAGAACAAATAATAATTAATCATCACTCATTATTAGAACTGCCCCTGCCTATCACTAATAATCCATCCATCTTCCGTAATGCTTATCCTGCACAGGGTCGCAGGGAGCCTGGAGCCTATCCCTGGGGACTCGGGTGTGCTAACCACTAGGCCACTGTGATTACTAGGCCTGTGATTATAATAATGAATGTTAATCATCAGTGGTGTGAGGCGACAACACTACACATTACATTACACACACGCCGCCCCGCTCTGATTATTACAGTGGAAACTTGCTATTTATATTATCACGCTTTAATAAATGTTATGACCATTAGACAGGCTATTTAGTTTGCTTTTAGAAAAACCCTAACTGTAAAAACGTCTGAGTTTATTAACAATTAAAAATGAACTTTATCAAACATTAACACAGAGAAGTGTGTAAAAACACACACACACACACACACACACACGCTCGGGGATCAATACCACACCCGCTGTGTTCACTCTAATCGAAATCTGCTTCTTATAAAGATAAAAATTAATGATAATGACGTTAATAGTGATATTACTGTTAATGTTACTGTTCATTTACATGTCGGAGAACCTCCGCAGTAAAACTCAGCTAACATGCTAACATGCTAACACACACACACACACACACACACACACACACACAGAAGAGTAAATACAGCAAAAGACACAACACAATAGACTACATGACCTTTACTAAACAATCAGTTATAACACACTTTAGTCGTGTGATTCTTAAAGGCTGTATCAGATGGCTAGGTTACAGTATTCAGTTATATTACGTAGCTGTGGATGCTAACACCTCCTACACAGTCACTTAATCTGCTTAAAACTCACCTTCAGCTACATCGAAGCGTTTTATTATCGTGTTACAATAAAAACACCGCAAGTGGCCACTTTATGTCTTTATTATGTCCATGTGTCCGACCTGCCCGCCTCAGATGCAGCACAAACACAATGTCAACAAACAGCCGCTTTTAACACTCACTATGCTAAGCTAACTCTGTTATGCTAGGTTAGGCTAACCTGCTCGCTAGAACTGCATCCGGGTCACACGGCGCGCTATACCGAAGCTCGTTGTACAAGCAACGATCTATATATAACAAACCAACGTAGATTTCATAAACTATAGTTTGTAAATTTGTGACTTCTAAAACGTCCGCATTTTACACCAATGGCATACATGTATAGACTTGACGTACGCGCATAGATTTAAGCAACCAATGACAGCACAGCAGTGTAAGCGCTATTACCATAAAAGGCAACATCGGCTCTCTTTATATGGAACAAAGTAGATCCGGAACGTAAACGTCCGCGCGCGGCTTGTTTGGGAGAAAAATGAGTGTCAAGTTGTGATCATGGTGCTTAACATTTAAAGAGAAGTCGGTGTGAATAGGTGAACTGAAGTGGCCTCTGAAAGATTCTATACAATAACTTGGATAAAACGGTGTAGATGTTAAGGACTAGGTAATGTGGCGGATTGATATGTGTAACCACACGCCATGTCCATATGTGGCAGTGCAGGAAACTTTCCTCTGTAAACTTTAGTGACTGTGACTGCTGTTTATGTATGCATTACTATTCACTGTTATTCATGAATAATTTCTTTAATATAATTTCCTGTTTTGGTTCGTGCTTTTGTGTTGGAAGCTCGTTGTGCGGTCGTGCGTATATAAAACACGGTGTTCAGTCAGTCTAGTTTATGCTAACTGATGAGTTAGCTCTGCTCGGTGGCCTGAACTCTAGCGCTCTGACTGGGGAGAGGAGAAATATCGGATTATCCTATCCGGGATTCCGGCTGTAAGCCTTGCTTATATTATTCTTCGTATTGTATATATTATTGTGGTGTTGGCGGGGAAATGACTCGGAACAAGTAATGGACCGAACAGCTCAGGACTGAAAGTCTGCTCATCTCCAGCTCTCCAGCGGGAATTAGCTGAGGGATATCCGCGTTAAAGCTGCATGACAGCGGGGAGATGGAGCACCTGCCTCCCGGGAGTAATCAGCTCTGTGTGAGCGGCTCGGACGCAGACTCGGACACGGCGGAGGAGGAGGAGGCGGCGGGCTGCGTGGAGAGGAGCGCCGAGCAGCGGCGGAGAGCAGAGCGGGACACCGGCGCCTCAGCCCCGGCCATAGCTCGCGCCTTGACCAGCGGAGTAGCGGGGGCCAAGCCAGGCAAAAAGACCCGCGGCAGAGTCAAAATTAAAATGGAGTTCATTGACAACAAACTGAGACGGTATACCACTTTCAGCAAAAGAAAGACCGGCATCATGAAGAAGGTGAGCTGAGGTCTGTTAGTATAGCCTGGCTAAACACACACGACGCTAATGTTGCTAATAAGTAATGTGCGCTTGTATACTCCAGGTATGTGTGTGTGTGTCCTCAGTTAGTAGTCTAGTGTTCAAACATACTTGCTGAAGTGTTTTTTCTGCCTCTGTATGACACCGTTCTCTATAAACACTGACAAAAGGACAGAGTCGCAGAGACAAAATCACTCACAGCTCCAAACCACTTCTACTCTCCTCTTCCCCTTAGCCAGAGTGTTTACGGAAGTGACGTGGTGTACATTAAATTTGGCAAGGTGGGCTGTATGCAAACATTTAGTTAGAAATTGTAAGTCAGTTGGACCTCCGACTAGGGAAAAAACAAAACAAAGAAAACCTCTCTTCGGCTCAAAATTCCAGCTTTGGGAAGGTCTCTTCGCTTGTAAGAGCTCTGCTTTAGGTCAATCAACACACACACACATGCGTATGGAAGTATTTTCCAGATTGTTTTCAAAACTAATTGTAAACTGCGTTTTCTATTTGTGGCTGCATAAATTGGGACATAATTCAAATGAAAGTGCATTAATACCGTTTGCATTTTCGTTTACACACGAACGTACAACGTCTGTAAATTTCAATTGGAGAAGCAAAGTATATTTGCAATTGCATTTCCTATTTTTTTACGAGATAGTTATGAGGCTGTCATATTGAAATAGCAATTACCCTGTTTGCTATTTCACTTCCTCGGCATCGCGTATGGAGTCTGCCAAGAACTCAAATACAATCACAATTTTCTTTGCATTTCCGAAGCTTTGCCAAATGCCTTGCACAGGAAGCTGCCAATCAGTAGCACAGGAAGCTGCCAATCAGTGCCAATCAGTGTTGGGGGTGGGACTAGACCATGGGGCGGGGTTGTGTTTGGAAGTGACGTCAGTCACAGTCGACAGCCAAGAAGGTAAACATGCAGGTGATTGTGCAGATTCTTCACTGCTGCATGGAGAGTGAGTGGCAGAGCAGTGTGGTGAAATGATCCTCCTTAATTTCGGGTCAGAAAACAAAATGAATGACAAACACAAACGAAGCAGCATTTGGATGCATTTTAATAACCGAGACATCATAAAGTATATCTATCATATCATATCTAGCAGGGTCTACTGACAACCTTCACAGGCATATTAGAATTTTACATCCAAATCTGCACACTGTAGTTTATTATTTATTTGTTATATGGAACACCGTGTTCCATTTTGAGTTTTTATACCAAACATAATGTAAAATTATAGTATTCGGGGAAACTGTAAGGTTTAGTATAATTACATTGAATACTGCGTGCACATATATCATTTAATCATAGGTCAAAACATTGCTAAATCTGGATGAATTATAAAAGCCAGAAGTGGTACTAAGTGAAGATCCGTTTGGGAGCCAAAAGAGCCGGCAATTTTTTTTTTTTTAATTCAAGAAACATGAACATTATACACTTTTGTTCAATTGCAAATACTAAACAGTTTACAGTTAAGTGTACCGGCTCTTATCGCTGAGCTGAGCCAAACGATCTGGCTCAATAAAAAGAGCTGGAATTCCTATCACTACTTCTTGGCTGTCGACTGTGACTTATCACTTCCAAATACAAGCATGCCCCATAATATACTCTCACCCCCAGCACTGATTGACAGGTTCCTGTGCAAGGCATCAGAAATGCAGATTCCACTCTTCTAGCACCTCTAATTCTTCACCACCTCTGGGCTGCTCTCAACATCACACCAATGTTTCTCACTCACTGTTTATATGTCAGTGTTGATCACTCACACAGTGTTTATCAGTTGGTATTTATGCAAACCTGTGTGTGTGTGTGTGTGTGTGTGTGTGTGTGTGTGTGTGTGTGTGTGTGTGTGTGTGTGTGTAGGCATATGAGCTGTCCACCCTCACCGGGACTCAGGTGCTGTTGTTGGTGGCGAGTGAGACGGGTCACGTTTACACATTTGCAACACGGAAGCTACAGCCAATGATCACGAGTGAGACAGGCAAGGCGCTGATCCAGACGTGTTTAAACTCGCCTGACTCTCCACGCTCTGACTCAGCCGCTGATCAGAGGATGAGCGCTACGGGCTTCGAAGAGACTGACATCACCTATCAGGTCACCGAGAGTGATGGCAGCACAGAGGAGAAGGTCACTGTCAACAACAACAATAATAACAATAATAATAATAATACACACTATATGGCCAAAAGTTTATGGATACCTGAATCTCACACCCATATGTGGGTCTTCCCCAAATTTTTGCCACAAAGTTAGAAGCACACAATTGTATAGAATGTCTTTGTATGCTGTAGCTTTAAAGTTTCCCTTCACTGGAACTAAAGGGTCCAAACCTGTTCCAGTATGATAATGTTCCTGTGCACAAAGTGAAGTCCATGAGCACATAGTTTGACAAGGTTGGTGTGGAAGAACTTGAGTGACCTGCACAGAGCCCTGACCTCCACTCTACTGAAAACCTTTGGGATGAACTGTAACACTGACTCAGCCCCAGGCCTCCTCACCTGACATCAGTGCCTGACCTCACTAATGCTCTTGTGGCTGAATGATGACAAATCCCCACAGGCATGCTCCAAAATCTAGTGGAAAGCCTTCACAGATGAGTGGAGGTTATTATAACAGCAAAGGGGTTAGGGTTAGCTCTGGAATGGGATGATCAAAAAGCACATGTGTTTTATGGTCAGGTGTCCACAAGCTTTTAACAAATGCATTTAAAATTAACTGATTGAGACAGTTTTCTCCTAGCACTTAATATGGAACATTGTTTCCAATTTGTATTCAAAGTAGGTGGTCTCCAATCTTTTTATGTAATTACAACATATCAAAACTACCAGTTAAACTATACAGGTTCTGTAAACAATTTTTTTTTTTTTTTTTATTCACATCTTTTAAATTAATAAAATATTTCAGTTACTAAAAGAGAATTCACTATGGTAACTGATCCTGTTCCTGTCAGAGTTAATATACTTTTCTGTATTGTACAGCAACGCGGGATTGGGTAACCACAGTTGTTGTGTTTTTGTTTCTCAGGAAGTGATCAAGTCTGCAGGAATGAGTATGACCAGCAGCAGTGCAGAGGCTCCGTCCTCTTCCTCTGCTCAGCCAGAGAGCAGTGGCCCCCCTCTCCCTGCTGCCACCTGCTGGTCGGTGTCTAACGGTACGCTGGTGAAGACGTCTACCTCTGCAACCGGAGTAGTGCAGCTCCCCCCTGGATTCACACTCATGCCTGGTGTGTGTGTATTTGAGATGTGTATTACACAGCACTTCACAGCCAGAGTCTGTTTCATTCATACAGTTTTTAACAAATTATCACTGTCTATGAATAAAACACTGGATTTTAGAATACAGGTTAGTTTAAATTATGGTGTTTTTTATTGAGCAGAAGTGTTTTTAATAAAGCGGTGTAGTGTATGCCAGCGTGAGAGTTTAATGTTTTGTGTATGCAGAATGTTGCATAAGAGAATTCAGCGTTTGTCGTCAGTGTTCAGTGGTGGTGTTGAAATGATTCATACTGTTTGTGATAACTTGCTGCTCAGTGTTTACTGCACATTGTGGTCCTGTGCTCACTCATGTGTGTCTGTGTGTGTGTTAGGTGCAGCAATGTCTCAGCAGCTTCAATCGACTGAGAGCAGTGAAGTGCAGAATTTCAGCAACACGGCTGGTAATAACACCATTACACTCACTCTCTCTCTCTCTGCCCCTCTCCCCCATCACTCTATTCCTCAGTCCTTATCAGAATACGTTCCATGTTTGTGTTTAGAATCTATTGCACACTGGCTGTGTAATTGACTTCATATTTAGATTTACGTTTATTTTAGAAACACACTGCCCTTACGGGATTTCCAGTGTTTTGCTAGCATTAGTGAACGTCCCCACGCACTGCTCCACACATTAACTCAGGAACACACACCTGTTGTGAAACACAGCTGTGTGACAGACTTCTTTTCCATTTCCTCTCTTACAGGAAGTCACTCTGCAGTGTTGGCGTCCTCGATAGCGGGACATGTGATCTGCCCGAGCGCAGTGATGTATGCTAACTCAGCCTCCACGTTAACGGATAATGCACACACACTTGCACATGATACACGTGAGTCACTAATCTCTCTCTCACACACACACACACACACACACACACTGTGTGTAATATGCTTCTACCTGTAGTTTGTGTATACATATTTGTGTGTGTGTGTTTTCAGTTCCTCAGATGTTCCTCACATCTCCTAATGGAACGGTTCAGATTCCTGTCTCTGCTGTTCCACTGCATTCGGTAATAAAGTCTAATGATGTTCTAATGAAGCTTTAAGATCTGTCGACACTCTAATGAAGCTTTAATTTCTACTGATGCTCTAAAGATACTTTAATAGTCAGCGGCACTCTAATGATTCTTTAATGTCTACCGACACTGTAATAAATCTTTAATGTATAACAACGCACTAATGATGCTTTAATGTCTCCCAAAGCTCTAATAAGGCTTTAATATCCATCAACGCGAAATGAAGCTTTAATGTCAATTCTCTAATGAAGCTTTAATGTCTATAAAAGCTCTGTTGACTCATTAATGGTCAGCAGCACTCTAAGGATGCTTTAATGTCTACTGACACTCGTGATGCTTTAACGTCTGTCAAAGCTCTAGTGATGCTTTAATGGTTAGTGATGCTCTAATGAAGCTTTAATGTCAATGCTCTAATGATGCTTTAATAGTCAATGGCACTCTAATGATTCTTTAATGTCTACCGTCAGTGTAATAAATCTTTAATGTCTAATGCTTTAATGGTCAACAACGCTCTAACAAAGCTTTAATGTCTACCTTCTCATTAATGATGCTTTAATATCTAATGATTTAATGTCTGATTCACTGCTTTAATGTCTAATGACTCTCTAATGAAGCTTTACTTTGTAAAGATGTAGGTTTATCATTACTGTAGGTTATAATGTAGGTTTATCATTACTGTATGAGGCTTTTGAACACGTGAGTAAATGAAGGTCGGATCAAGGACAGATCTGCAGTTAGTGTCAGTAATTTTAAACAAATCCACTTGAAGCTATAGAATTGTGTATGTGTGTAATAAATATAATGATTTTATATAAAATAGTGTAATTATCCTGTGTTTCAGATGTTGATAAATCAGCAGAACTCCAGCAGCACGCACACACTGACAGAGTTACGTGGGGTCAACATGGACAGTTCTAAAACAGAGTGATGCATACTTTAAGTGTGTGTAACAGATGAGTGTATGTTCAACGCAGCACAGTATTTTTTTTTTTTCTTCTGGCTTTGACTGGCAAATTGATTCCTACTTTTACTGTTTTTTCAGTTCTGTTACACACACACACACACACACACACACACACACACACACACACAAACTTGCACACTGCACATCACGCACCTGTTCTTAAATAAACCTCAGACCGATCTCCAGACAGTTTAATGAGGAGCACGTTACCTTTTCCAGTCCCCTCTCTCTGTCTTTGTGCTTGTGTTCAGTTCATTTCTGGCAGTTCTGTGCTCCAGAAGCTAAAAACACAAATGTGCCATGTCGCTACAGCAGTGTGAAAGATGATACACTTGAGAGAGTAGAGCATTTTGCTGGAGAGTACCATCACTGTCATGACAAGTGGGTTTCTGCACACAACGACACACTGATATGAAAAGTCATGCAACCTTTCTTCTGTGGTCGGATGACCTGTTGGTCAAATTCCCCTTAGGCACGAAGTTTCATCAGGCTGACAGTGCGGAATTTTACACTGACCCCAAACTCACACCAGCTCCATCACCACAGTGATGCATAAGAGCTGTGTGTACACTCTGCACCATACGTATTTGTACATGCTATGACAATTGACAGCACACTTCTTTCTTATCAAAACTTCTAACGCTTTAATGAACAAGTGTGTGAACCAAAACTGCAGGTCGGCTGAAGTCAGCAGTAAATAAAATACAGCCCAATAAAACCATGATGTGAGACAGAGAACAGAACAGCATGCAGAGATTTATTTATCCATCAGTGTCATTACTGTAAACTTTACACCATAGACTGTACAATCTACACTTTAATTGTACGCGCTACACTTTGCACTCTACATTGTAAACCCTATCTTTACTTTCTACACTTTACACTTTACACACTGCAGTGCAGTTATGACTGTGGTGTAGAGTTTTAATACAGTTAACATGCTGTAGAAAGTGGAAGTTTGATTGCATTGTTAGTTTCCACTTCATTTATGGGTGTGAGTGGAGAACAGTCGAAGCAGGATGTGTTTTGTGTGTGTTTAATTGAGGTGTGAAATTGAAACTCGTGTTAAAATGAAAGCGAATCTGTTTTGTGAGGCTTGTTTCATGCAGTGTGGATCAGCTTGTACTGCAAACCAAAATGTGGAATGTTTAAGGGTTAAAACAAAAATGATGCTTTGAGGCAGTATAGAAAAACCTTACAAGCCATTTTAGTCTTCATTTAGGAATGTTAATATTAAGTATTTTTAATTTAATCAATAAAATGACCACAACATGATCATTTAACTAACAGGCTGAGCAGCTGTTGGTGCTTGTTGTTGGTTAGCATTTTTTTGTTCATGTGGACTGTAAATGAGCTCAGGAACATTTTTCAGGTCTGATACTTAACGCTCTATATTCTGCACTATTCTGGCTTTGATTTGTAAAATAAATTGTTGCATTGTGTGATGTGCAGATGCTGTTCATATACCGTGTGTTACATGCTGTGTTTAGCTGGGGTGCAGTGTTAGTACCACTCAGAAACAACAGCATGTTTGGCAGTTGTTTAAAACATCATCACTTGCAGATATATTTTCTCAAAAAACATGAACATTGCTTAATCGGCTCATCTTGTCATCTGCTGTTTTCATTCCTACAGCACATTTAATACATTTCTGAATAACATGGAAACCCAGGTGGTGGAGCTGTGTGTGTGTGTGAGAGAGAGCAGACATGAACAGGATGTGGAAGGTTTACACAGTTAAACCCTGTTTTATACCAAGAATGAGTTTTTAAAAAGATTTTTATAATACAATTTTAGTATAATTTTTCCACTCTGTGAAATATTTTCATTATTGTGCTTAATTTTACACACTGCTCAAACTTTCCTACTTTTAGTGAAATTGTATTTTTTATATCTTCATTTAGGAAGAGGATAATTCAACATTGTGGTCTCTGCAGAAATGTTTTTATAATTAAAATGACTTTAGTGCCACTGTGTGAGTTCTTTTTCTTGTGTCTCAAATCTATAAATGAAGAATGAATCACTCTGAACCATTTATTTATTTATTTATTTAAATCTTTTCTCTGCAGATCTAACTGGAGGATAAAATATTGTCAATATTTTGATTAATCAAATTAAATTTGATTAATAATTTAGCTGTGTGACTTTAGTCGGGTTGAATGGCATCAATGAATCAGGATTTTATTATAAGAATGTAGAGCTGTGCATTACAGAGCTGGAGGTGACCCACATGACAACTGACGTAATAGACAGGTTCAGAAAAACAGGGCGTTCGTGTGCATCAAGTGAAATAATCCAGAGCAGTTTCTCTCACTGCAACACATTTACATTGACAGCAGTTAGCAGACTTCCTTCTCTAGAGTGACTTACAGAAATGCTTTGTGTCTCTGTCAAACACATCCTCAGGCTAGTTCACTAGGTCCAGGACTAAGAATACCATCAGTCTAAAACCCTTGGGGAAGTTCATTCACCTTTTGTTGTGCTTTCCGTTTTATCTCTGTACCAGTATTATTGTGGAGAGGTCTGAATTGTTTGCCCAGGAGGGTGCTCACACCCGTCACCTTTCCCAGCTCCCTGCTCACCAGCAGCTAAACACAGAGCTGCGATACTCTACACACAGAAACCCAACAGTGTCCTGACTAATCTTATAACAGACTTGTGGTGATAAAATACACTATATGGCCAAAAGTTTGTGGACGTCTGACCATAAAATTCATAGGTGCTTGTTGAACATCCCATTCCAGCTTTAGTCCTCCTTTGCTGTTATAATAACCTCCACTCTTCCGGGAAGGCTTTCCACTAGATTTTGGATTGTCAGGTGAGGAGGCCTGGTGTGCAGGCTGCATTCAAATTCATCCCAAAGGTGTTCAGTGAGTTGAGGTCAGGACTGTGTGCAGGACACTCGAGTTCTTCCACTCCAAACTTAGCAAACCATGTCTTCATGAAGCCCTCTTTGTGCACAGAGGCATTGTCATACTGGAACATTTTTGGATCTCTTAGTTCCAGTGAAGGGAAATTGTAATGCTACAACATACAAAGACATCC
This sequence comes from Pangasianodon hypophthalmus, assembly GCF_027358585.1. Lineage (NCBI taxonomy): Eukaryota > Metazoa > Chordata > Actinopteri > Siluriformes > Pangasiidae > Pangasianodon > Pangasianodon hypophthalmus. Next base: position 10,596,613 of record NC_069720.1, read on the forward strand.
TATTCAATTGTGTGCTTCCAGCTTTGTGGCAACAGTTTGGAGAAGAACTACATGTGGCTGTGATGGTCAGGTGTCCACATACGTTTGGCCATATAGTGTAATTCATTTGTTTATACTGATAAACTGATATAATGTCCAATAGGTTGATTTCCATTTTGCTGGTGGAATGGATCACCAGTGTACTGCGAGAAAGGGTTAGAGTAGGTGAGTGCTGATCTGTTTTTGGCTTTGTAAGTGAGCATGAGTGTTTTGACATGGACATGGAGAATCATCTACAGTAGCTCAGGCACTACACTCGCTCCACCAGCAGGTGTCGCTTTAAGTATAGAATTGCTTTTCAAAAACCTTTTTTTTTTAAATTAAAGCTCCAGAAGGTCTTTGTTTGCTTTTTCATCATCAGTAACACTGTATCTGATTTTTTAATCACTTTTAATCACCACGGCGGAAGTGTCGTGTGTTCATGGATGTAAACATTTTGATGTTTTTATTTAATATAAACTTTCTTATGTTTATTTGTATGTTTTTTTCTCTCTCTTTCTCTTAATCTACCCCTGAATGTATTTGTAAAAAAACAAAACAAAACAAAACAACAACAAAAAACAAAACAATTGAGGCTTATAAACCACAAGCCAATCGTCGTGCAGGAGGCGGGGCTTGTCCGAATACGCCTGGGCAAAATAGCGCCAATACGCGTGTGTAAACACTGCGCATGCGCAATGCAGTAAGGCGTGTGTAAGGAGGAATTTCGCTCGGGAACTCTGACAGTTGTGTAAAATTGAGCTCGGACTTTATATTTTCTGTCTAATAAAATATGGCCGGATAATAATAAACTACAGGAGAGTTGAAGATGGAGATCTGCTCAGAGGCGGACAGTGTGGAGAAAAGGTAAATAAAGCACCACTAACTAGAGAGGCTCGAGTTTAATCACATCACCGCAATAAGCTGTTTCCTTCTATAAAAATATGAGCGAAGTGAGTTTTATGGAGCACACTTCAGGTTAGTAAGGCTAAAAGGCCTGTATTCGGGTCTTAATGAGTGAGAAAGACGAGCTGAACTAAAACTAGGTGTTGTAGCTAAAGTGGCTAGCTCTCCTCTCTGTGTCTGACTGTGTGGACAGCTAGCCGTCATTAGCATTCTGAGCTAAGTGGCATTCTGCAGCTGTCCCATTCAAATATCCACATTACTCCTCATTTACTATTCACTAGACCTATTCCACTGAGCATCCATATTCATGCTGTAAACTCAAATTCTACAGCAGTTATTAAACTAGACTGGCAGTGGGCTAGTCATAAAGCTAATGCTAACAGCTAACACAGTGAACTAATAGGATAGATCAGGAGCAGCACTTCTAAATGAACCCCTGGATTACACACACACATAACATACACATGACACACAGATACAGCACATATAACCTACACACATATCTGATAGTGATTTGTTTATCAGACATGGTGTGTAGTTGTGGATCAGAATCCGAATCGACAGATACTCAGAGATCCGATATCAGCACTACAGTGTAGAGTGGTTCTGTTTCACCTACTGTCATCTGAAACAGCAGCTGTGTGTCTGTACACACAAACACACGCACACAGGAGGTGTGCCTCGCACCTCTAGGGTTGGGGGTTCGAATCCCAGCGCCGCCCTGTTTTATGCGGAGCTGTTCTTTGGGGGTTTCCTCTGTGTACTCCGGTTTCCTCCCCCAGTCCAAAGACATGTGTTGTAGGCAGATTGGCATTTCCAAATTGGCTGTAGTGTGCGAATGGTTGTCTGAGTGTGTGTGCGATTGTCTGCAATGGGTTGAGTGCGCGCTTTGTGCCCCGAGTCCCCTGGGAGAGGCTCCAGGTTACTCCATGACCCTGTGTAGATTAAGCGGTACAGAAAATGGATGGATGGAGATGTGTTTGCTGTGAAAAGTCCCATGAATTCACACACTTTCACTGTCATTGCAACACTTCACACATCAAAATGAGGTCACGTGACAGCTCTGTAACACTCATCAATTTCAGGAATGTTTGGATTAAAAAAATATGATTAAAAAAATCAGCTCTACTGTAAATGACAAAATTTTTAATGCCACGTGTGTTTTTAACAGACTATTTACCTGCTGAATGTGGACTACTTTACTGCACATATTACTAAACCACAGTACTGATCAGCTTTCCCTTATTGACCTCTAGCAGACAGACAGATAAACACACAGAAAAAAGTAAAGTGACAGAAAGTGAGACAAAGTGACAGACATGTGATTACAGCTTGTCCTTTTGGGATTTGAGCCTCATGGCATTCAGTCACAGTCCTGTCCACTGACTAGTATTATGGTGTCGTCTTCTCCGAGAGGTAAACGTGTGACACAAACTCCTTCACATATAATATAAAGCTATTTTCACATCACTGTATGTTCCATGATAACATTACTGTGTGTGGTTTAATGTAGTAGAAGTGATTTTCACTTCACACCTGTGTCCTCATTACAGACGTGAACACTGGAAGCTCCTGTCCAACCTGAAGACAACCGTCGAAGGACTTCTGTCTACAAATAACCCAAATGTCTGGTCTCGCTATGGAGGATTGCAGCGACTTCACAAAGACATGACCAACATCCTGAGTCATGGCCTCAAACACGAACAGGTGTGACCATAAACATACCTCTCACAGGTAGCGCACCACCTCGCACAGGTAACGCACCACCTCGCACAGGTAGCGCACCACCTCGCACAGGTAGCGCACAACCACCTCGCACAGGTAACGCTCCACCACTTCGCACAGGTAACGCTCCACCACTTCGCACAGGTAGCGCACAGCCACCTCGCACAGGTAGCAAACCACTTCGCACAGGTAGCGCACCACTTCGCACAGGTAGCGCACCACCTCGCGCATGTAGCGCACCACCTCGCACATGTAGCGCACCACCTCGCACAGGTAGCGCACAACCACCTTGCACAGGTAACGCTCCACCACCTCGCACAGGTTACGCACTGAACACGGATACAAACTGTGAACAGGTAAACCCAGAGCAGCTGAGCAGATGCATAACTGTATCTCTCTCTCTGTCTCTCTCTCTCTGTCTCTCTTCCCATCTATCTCTCTGCCCATCTCTGTGCAGGTGTACTATAAGCAGAAGGATTACTGGCGCTTTGTGTGGTGTCTGCGGTCCATCAGTCCCAGTCTTGCTCCTCATGTAGAACAGGTAGTACACACACACACATACGCATAGTACCACACAAATAACCACAAGTAACACAATAAAACTTATTTAGAATTTAGAATTAACATCTTTTATATTTAAACTGTATTAATTTCTCTGTGTATGTGTGGTGTGTGTGTGTGTGTGTGTGGTCTCTGTGTTTGTGTGTGTGTGCGCGCATGTGTGTGTAGTTCAGTCAGATGGAGCCGGTGTTAAGCAGCAGTGTTCAGTGTGAGAGTGATAAGGCTGAGCGTTGGCTCCTCCACAGCCTGCAGAGTCACACACTCTCCATACAACTAAAACCCCTGATCACACACCACAACACCACCCGCAAGTACTATACAGGTACACACACAGCAGCACCATCAGTTCTCATGCCCTCTTTCTTATTAATTGCTGTACATAAGTACAACTGTAAGACGGGAAGCACAAACTTTTCTAGTGTTTACATCTAAATTAAAACAGACAAGGCACCAGGCACCTGCACTGCAACAAGTGACATCAAGTGAAAATATCGTGATTATAGTCACAGTTATCTAGTAATACCTATTATAAGTTTACAGTAAACCAAATATTAATAATAATTGGTTTTTAATAGTAAAGATTATTACTATTTATTATTTATTATTATTATTAAAACTATTTCTAGATATTTTACTAATCTCAAGCTTGGAATAACCACCTTCGATTGGCAGATAATTTAGGCTATTTTAAGCATTTCTAGAAGAAGCAAAATTATCTGCCAGTAGAACAAATAAACTTATAGCTTGAAATCAGGAAAATGTTTAGAAATGTCTAGGTTTAATAATGTTATATTTGGTTTGTGGTAATCTCATGAGCATCTTAATGGAAAATACAAAAAAATTGACTATATTCAAGATATTTCTTGAGTATATGAGAAGATTTTTTTTTTGCAGTATGGTGATTACTATAAAACCCACACTCCATATAAACACACTCCAGTTTCTACCTCGGAGAAGTGATTTGTAAATGGACTATTGAGAATATTCTGTGTTTTTACCCCCCTGTAGACGAGGCGTTTCTTCTGAGTGAGCTGCATGTGGCAGCCATGTTTCAGTGTTTGGAGGCGGTGGAGCAGAACGACGCACGGCTGCTTGCCCTCATCAACACCACCCGCGTGAGTGTCCATCATTCATCATTCGCCATACACCTGTCTCAAATCACACGCTATATTCACTGCACAGGCGGGAGGCAAATCACCAGCGCAGTCACAAGCAGATTACACATCCAGGCTCTCAGCATTATTACACCAGGCTCTCTTATTTGAAGTTGCCCATCAGGTGGGATCAGACAGCTTCTTATGCGAATCGTAACACGCTGAAGTTAGATTAAGTTTTCTGCTGTTTTAGACTCGTTAATTAGGTTTCCAGGCAACTAAAACCTGAGACTGAGTTGAAGCACTGCATCTTTCACACATTCAGACCACATCAGTCAACTGTGGACACGTCCTAAACCACAGTCTGTTCACACTGCCTACACACACACACACACACACACACACGCACACACGCACGCACGCACCAGTGCATTGAGGGTTTTCTGTGGACACTAGCATAAGTGTAGCACACATGCTTACAGACATGATAAAATAGCAGACCTCTACAGTACTGTAGTATGTAGGGAGCAGAGTGTGTGTGTGTCTGTGTGTGTGTCTGTGTGTGTGTCTGTGTGTGTGTCTGTGTGTGTGTCTGTGTGTGTGTCTGTGTGTGTGTCTGCCTCTCTGTGTAACAGTGTGTGTCTAACTGTGTGTGTGTTCTGCAGCTGTCCTATTTGAAGGAGTGTGTTCCTGTGGATCTGCTCACCTCTCCGCAGTGTGTGCTGCCTGGAGTTTCCATACGCACACACGCGCCGTCCTGCTCATTCAGAGACAACACACACACTTCATACACCGAGAGGAGTACAGGTCAAGCTCACCAACACAGCCACAAGACACTTATACACACCAACACTTTGTTAGTGTGTTTCAGCTTCACACTGAAATAAATTCACTGTACACACTGGTTGTGTGTGTGTTGGTGTATACGTGTGTGTTACAGATGCAGCAGTGTGTGTAAGCGCCTCGGGGGCCCCGTGGGCGTGTTTGAGCACTGACCAAAGCATCTTGGAACCACTGATAACCCAGAATTCTCAGACCGACTCCACCCATCCTGTTAACCCTGCCCCCTCTGAGGGTGGAGACTGTGATGGTGATGATGGGCCAGAGTATCTCGCCATCGGGAACCTGGGGAGGCGGAGCCGCAGAGGTTCTGGCAGCTCGGCACAAAGCACCGAGCACTCTCAGATCAGGGCCCACATACCTGAAGCTCCGCCCCCTTCCCAAAGACGCAGCTCCTTCTCTGATATGGAAAGGGGAAAGAGACGAAGCTTCAGGGGTCACGCAAGGTCCCTGTCTGATACAGGGGTCATGCAGAAACACAAACAAGGTAAGCGTGAGTGAACGTATGTGTGTGTGATCATCTGCACTACAGCCTGTAAAGTAAACTCTTTCATCTGTCAGAAAGTTGTTTCTCTGTTCTTGTTCTTCTAGAACAATCTTGTTAGTTCAGAGTCAGTTTTCCAAGCCGCTTCTCTGAGTTCTTCTTCGAGCTGGCTCTCACAGTCTTTTATTTCTGTCTGGATCAGCAGTGTCAAACTTCCTCTACAGTTCTGGGAAAAGAAAAAAAAAAAACACCCAAACCCATTTCATGAGTCAAGAGTCGTTTATTTGTCATTTGCACAGTTACACTGGGCATTGAAATGACGCGGCTCAGATTTAGACATTGACGGTGCAAACACTTATTAGACATGAACAAACACATATTTGGGCATGAGTGGCATGCTCAAGATCAGGGTTGTGACCTACACAGGTGTAGAACTCTCCTGGAGGAGAACTTTACAGTTCCTGGACAAGTTCCTGTTCTGTGTTCACAAGTGGAGTTGGTTATATGTGGTTAAAATAAAGTTTAACTGCTTTTACAGCGTTCCAACGGAAAGAAACCGTAATACTGCGCTGCACTAACTGCTCCTCCTGCTGGTCACATCTAGCATAACACCTCTCTTTATCTCTCTTTACCTCTTTATCTCTCTTTTTCTCTCTCTCCGTGTGTGTAAAGGAGGGAACCAGAGGAAAATCACCATTATAATAGAGGATCCCGCTGAAGGTTGGCAGTGCACTGGTGCTGCGTTTGTCCCTCCATCCTCACATTCCTCCACTTTTGATCTGTGTCTGCAAGTTTCTCTGCCTCTTTTCATTTTTCTTCATTCTGATTGGCTGTGGCATGCTGTCATTCACACTCCTCACAGTTTACAAAGAAACTTGGTTGTGTTTGTTTTCTTCTGCTGAGTGATGTTTCATTAGTCATTCCCATTTTTTTTCCCCTCTATATTTCATCTCATGTATTATTTATTATTATTATTATTATTATTATTATTATTATTATCAGAGTCCCACATGCCTGCCCATATAAGACATGTCTGCAGTTAGTATATAATCTCAGATCTCCATATCTTAGAGCCCTAATATTTTTTTTGTAAATAAGGTCTCATTATCTCTGTCCATAACACAGTAACCTCTAGTTTTTATTACACTCTGAACTTTGGAACATAAATAACCTGACGCTGGGCTTCAGGTTCCAGGTCATTTTGGGTTCTTTCACATCAGTTACAGTATAAAATGGAGATCTGTGATTAAATCTTATTTATTTTATTTATCATTGTGGTTTTCTTTCTCATGTCTCTCGTCCTCCAGAACCACGTCTCTGTCATTACAACTGACACAGTTGTTTCATTTCATTTTATTGTGTGTATTTGTGTGTGTTCAGAGTCAGCTGTAGATGAGCAGTGTGTGAGTAGTTTCGGGCCTTTCTCCCCTCACAGCAGTGACAGCAGTCACAGTTCTCTCTACATGGAGGCCGGTGAGTGCGAGCACACACACACACACACACACACACACAAAACACCACACAAGTAACACAGCAAAACATTACTGCATGAACACAAATTATAGTAAACCTTTTTACATTTCTGTGTTTATGAATGCGAAAGTTTACTAGTATCATTTTAGAACTTCCGGTGAGAGTGAACAACGGCAGCAAATCCAGCTCACAGTCACTGCTGCATCTCTAAATGCACAAAAAAAATTAAATATGCTTGTGCTTGTGAGAAAGAAATGGCTTTGTGCTATTCGCCAGGATGAGAGAGCATTATAAAGGCAGCATGTACATCTGAAGCTAGCATTTCACAGAATCTGACTACTCGAAAACTACTGGCTATAAATGCCTAAAATGGCAGGCCATCAATTTAAACAAACTAGCTAGCTAGCCAAGTGTGAGAAATGTATCTAGCTACTGCATACATTAATCCGGATTATCCCATTAATAGGCTGTTCAGATTCACTGGAACTCATGCATTTCAGTACCTAAACAATGTACAAAATTTATTTTTTCTTACCGGATACGAGGACACAGTTGTTATTAAGCTGCATTAATCTCTCACACACAGTACCATCGCACACACACACACACAGTCTGTACCTGCTTACTACCTAGGGCACTGCAACAGGTTACTGTCCAAGTGACATAGCCTTGTAGAGATATATTGCCCAATGCACTGTGGTGTTTAGACAGTGTGTGGCCTGTATAGTGAATATGATGTGTGATTTTGGGCACACTCATTGTGTGTGTGTGTGTTTTCTCTGTAGGAGGACTTCAGTATGGTAGCGGGTCTGATGGATTGTTCCGGAAGCCGTCAGAAGGTCAGAGTCTGATCAGCTACTTGTCAGAGCAGGACTTTGGCAGCTGTGCAGATCTGGAGAAGGTGAGCATCTGTCACAGTCTTCATTCTGTGTCTCGCTCGGCTGTGTTTCTCACTCGACTGCCTGTCTGTCAGTCGACTGTGCGTCTCGCTTCAGCTGCGTGTCTCACTTGGTTGCATGTCTACCTTGGCTCCGTGTCTCACTTGGCAGTCTATGTACCTCAGGAGCGTGTGTCACTTGGCCGTCTCCCTCGGCTGTGCGTGCGTCTCCCTCGGCTGCATGTCTCACTCAGCTGTTCCTCTCAGCTGTGTGTCTCTTACTATGCTGCGTGTCTCACTCTGCTGTGTCTCATTTCCCTTCGCAGGAGAATGCACACTTCAGCATCTCCGAATCTCTGATTGCCGCCATCGAGCTAATGAAATGTAAGATGAGGGCGGAGGAGGCAGATGAGGATGGAGACAGCGACAGTGAGATCCAGCAGCTCAAACAGAAGATCCGTCTGCGCAGACAGCAGATCCGCCGCAACCGCCTGCAAACTCCCAGCTCTACCCACCAAAGTGAGTCTGACCTCATTACCACATCATTCTGCTCTTTTGAAATCTTTAACTAACTCTGCACATTTACATTTGTGGGTGATTTCACCCACAAACACATTATTCATTTTAAAGCTTAGACTGATTCCACCCACATACGTATCACTCATTTAAAAGCTTACATTAACTCCGCCCACATACATATCACATATTTTAAGACTTAGTGATTCCACCCACTTACGCATTACTCATTTTAAAGCTTACATTATCTCTGCCCACATACATATCACATATTTCAGACTTAGTGATTCCGCCAAATTACACATTACTCACTTTAAAGCCTAAATTAACTCCGTCCACATAGACGTTGCTCATTTGCAAGTTTATACTGCTTGTGTGCGTGTGTGTGTGTGTGTGTGTGTGTGTGTGTGTGTGTGTGTTCAGCTCTTCCCTCCACAGACAGTGGTGGATCACTGCGGAGCTCCAGGGATTCCCTGCTCCACTCTGACTCTGGATCAGCTGATGATGTGGAGGACCCTGTGCTGAGAGGTTGGAGTCAGTATAGGAGTGTAAAGTTTAAGGATATAAAGCTTTAGGATGTAGGGTTTAGGGTGTTTGTACAGGGGTCAGTGTGTGAATGCTGTAAATGCTGCATTTAACTTGCAACAGAAATTGGAAGCCGGAGCTTATAATGACATCACTTTTGACCTCCATGCGTTCAAGCTACACGGTGGGGAAAAAACATGGATGCCTTTTTTGTTAGCGACAAGCTGTGATGAGTGATGCATATTTTCCTCCTCAAAACAGTGAACTGTATAGTCAATAATATATATTTAAACTGGCAAATATGTCTATGTTGATTGATCTAAAACAAATACTTTTATATACAGTATAACTCATTTAAAAGTAAGAAGTGCTACTTTGTTTACTGCTGCTGCTGTGAGCAGCCATGTTGATTCGTCATCTCTTATTGAACTCGGAGTTAAGACCACCCTGAGTTCCTGAATAGGAAGTCCGAGTTGAGGCATTTAGTTTTTTCCTTGTTGGACGTGGGGATTTACCAGTTATGACCTCTAATTGAACAAATGTTTATTACTGTCATTATTGTTATTATTGGTATTATTGCCAATATTGTGATTAATGACAGTAATCACAGTAATCGAGGTAATGACTACTGTCATTATTATCATTTCTGTCATTATCGTTTTAACTATTATAATGATTTTTAATGTTACTAATGTTATGGTTGTTTATTATTTGTGTTGTAGATGCAGATGTTAAACAGAATGTAAATCTGAGCAGCAGGTCCTTCATCAGCTCTGATTCTGTGTGAGTCAAGACACATACACACACACACACACACACACAGGTCTGCTGTTGTTTATATTGCTCATCACTAAGATAAACGGAAGATAGATTGGTAGAGGTGATTATTAAATGTGAGGTGATTATTAAATGTGAGGTGATTATTAAATGTGAGGTGATTATTAAATGTGAGGTGATTTTTAAATGTGAGGTGATTTTTAAATAATGCTATACTGATCCCAAATTAATCCACTAATGGTCTCCCTACTAATCCCAAACTAATCAAGTACTGTTGCCCATACCAATCCTTTACTGTTCCCAAACTTATCCCGTACACTTGCCCATACTGATCCCAAACTACTCTCAGACTAATCCCACGTGGATCTCCTTACTGATCCCAAGCCAATCCTATACTGATCTCAAATTAATCTCATACTAATCCCAAACTAATCTCCTAGTGTCCCCCCTACTGATCCTTAACCAATCCCATTCTGATAGCAAACTAATCCCCTACTGTTCCCTCTACTGAGCCCAAACTAATTCCATACTGATCCCAAACTAATCCTGTACTGAACCTCCTACTGATTGCAAACAAACCCCATACTGATCCCAAACAAATTTCACACTGATCCCCCTGCTGGTCCCAAAGTAATCTCATACTGATCCTCTTCCTATCCCGCACCTGATCACTTGCTGATCCCCCACTAATTCCATACTGATCCTATACGGAAGTCCTCACAGTAACTGGCTCTTTGCAAACTTCTGTTTCTGAGTTTTGATGTATATATGATGGTGATGTGCTTTAAGTTATAACCCATGTTTAATGCATGATGTGTGCCATGCACGTCAGTGCATCAGATCAGAAAATACCTCAGGTATGATCCAACACACTCAAGCAAACACTCAGATCAGAACATTGCTATAGAGTGGAGAGTTTAAATATACACGTTATAGTAGTGTTGTTATTGTGTGTGTGTTTGTTTAGGTCTCAGTGGTTGTTGCAGTCGAATAGTGCTGAATCAGTTGCAATGGGGCTGCTGCGTCAGTTTGAGGGTTTGCAGCTTCCCGCTGCCTCTGAACTTGAGTGGCTTGTCCCTGAACATGATGCTCCTCAGAAGGTATACACACACACACACACACACACACACACACACACACACAGGTTTGTGTGGAATGACCCTAAACATGGCTATCCTTGTTAAGTGCCTTGTGCAAGCATCATCACTTCAGGACAGAGTGCAAAGAGTGCATCAAGGTAGAATTCTACCTTAGCTAGTGGTAATACATACTGTGTGTGTGTGTGTGTGTGTGTGTGTGTGTGTGTGTGCACGCGTGCGTTTGTAGCTGCTGCCGATGCCTGACTCGGTGCCGATCTCTCCGGATGATGGTGAACACGCTGACGTGTATAAACTGCGAATCCGTGTGAGGGGGAATCTCGAGTGGGCACCCCCGAGACCTCAGATCATCTTCAACATCCATCATGCCCCCAAGTAAAACACTTCACACTACACGGCACACTGAACGCTCTGTAGCTCACACTGAACAGTGTAGCACACGCTGATTACTTTGTAGGGCATGCTGAACACTGTAGGGCCCACTGACTACTCTGTAGGGCCCACTGACTACTCTGTAGGGCACACTGAG